>NC_069781.1:160018777-160321807 GCF_027406575.1 Nycticebus coucang
GTTCCCTGAAGGTAAACTCTTCCCAGGCTTCTCTTTTGGTTGGCTGACTTCTTACAACTTTCAAATCTCCTCTGTAAAGTCTTAATTGACAATACCAATTAAAAATATAAAGTCTTTTTCATTAACCTGTTTCATCATCTCTTTGTTTCCTTCTTTACAGAACTTACTCTCAAAAATCATTTTATTCATTTGAATATCTCTTCAAATGTAAACTCCATGGGGGCAAGGACATGATATATTTTTATTTTAGTACATTACCAGAACCTAGAAGATGAACAAAGACATAATGGATGTACATTGAATATTTCTTGAAAAAAATAAATGAGGAGATCTTTGTTAGGATCAACCACTCTTTAACTTACCATTAAGATATGTCATTGTCCCATAGGGACCTTCTCACTTCTCTTCCCAGTGGAATTCCACAAAGAGTCAGGGCTTATCTCAGGAAGAGAACTATTACTTTGCTGAACTGTCAGAGCCCCAACACACATTGTAAATATAGGGCCCTGCATTCAGTGATTTCCCAATAGCTCTGAAGAGGATGTTTAAAGACTTTCACCCCAATAAGTCACCTCACAAGTTAATTTGCTAGTTTTAACTCTTTATGAATGCAAATTGGCCGGGTACTGTAAACATACACAGATGAGAGCTCAGGTTCCCCCTGCTCACACTGTACACTCAGGCAACGTTAAAAACAAACTTTGCAAATAGACATAACTTCAGTGAAGATCATAGTTCAGCCATCATTCCCAAGCTGAAAACTCCCTCTTGAGACTGACCAATCTTTCTCTACAAAAAGCATTTTGCGTGTCCTTAATAGGTGATGTTAAAATACATTGTATACATTTGTATTTAATCAGGCCTTAGCACTTATCAGTTGTAGTGGGCATATGGTACAGCCAAGTTGGTCAGTGTTAGCCTCTGGGAAATGTATTTATACATTAAAACCCATCTAGGGAATATGGAATCACTTTCTGGATGTTCTCTTTGGGTGAAATATACACATTGCTTCCTAGCTCAGGATGCCCAATGGACAGCAAACTAGGGATAAAAGTAGAAGGCTGATACTATTTCTTGGTCTCCAAATGGCAGAACACATTTTTCACGAAGATAATCCTCCTGTTTGCACAACATTGTGCGTGCCTAAAAGAGGTTTCTGTTGCATCTTCTCATTAAATCCCCATATCAAGTAGCATCCAGCATTGGCTCAGGAGCAAGTGACACTATTTTTTTTTTTAGTTAAATTAAAGTGGAGATAAAGATAATGGAGAATTGTACCCTCAATGAATCCCCAACAATAAACAAAAGAAAAGATATATTCACTAATATGATCTTTCTAGTTGGCAGAGAAGGAAACTGAACCTCAGAATATAAGTAAACATAATTATGTACACCATTCCCGCAACCACTCGTGAACTAGGCCGAAGCAGCTATATTCATAAAGGATAAAAATAGGAATTGAGAAATTTTATGAATTAGACACCCCATTCATGTAAAATTGTTGAACCTAATAAGCATAAAACAAATAACGTTTCGTATGGATTACTATTTTGATAATTGCTTTTAAATTCTTTCTTCTCTTCAATTAAGGAAAAGGCACAGTCCTTTCGCCTTCATTTTCAATCTTCACTTTTGCAAATTTTAGTAAAATAATCACAGATAATAGTGTTGGTTATTTTTGACAGGTTAGTTTTTGTTAAAATCTGAACATACATTCCTTAATTCCGGGTGATTCTAGATTGTCTTTGTATTTTAAAGTTTGGCATTTTAGTTCAGCATTAGTATTTTGGCCTTTCACAGAGCTGTGTGATTTTAATAATACAAAATATTTGCACAATCAGAGAGTGACCTATGTTTTTAACAATTATGAAAGACATCAAATATTTAAAGAGTATTATTATAAACAATAGAACACTGTATCAAATCTTTATGTGCTAAAGATAATTTACTTTTCTCAGTATTATGAAACTGAGCTTAGAGCATCCGTATCATTTGGCAACACAACAATTAAAATTATATATTAGAAAGGACTATTCTTTAGAAGAAAACTATGGAAACATCAAAAAATACTTTATTTCTCAAACTTCCAATATTTTTTCCTGAAATAGAAGTTAATGTTTCCCAGCGAGTTAGTTTCTCCATGTAAAAGAAAAGAATTTGTATATGTGCACTATCCAATTTGCTAGTCTTAAACCATATGTGCTGTTGAGCGCTTGAATTTTGACCAGTTGAAATTGGGATTTGTAATAAATGTAGGAAAAACGATGTTAATCAAAGACCTCATACAAAAAATATCTCAATAGTAATTTTTATCGTTGATTACATGCTGGGATGATGGAATTTTTTGTGCATTGGGCTAAATAGTATTAAAATTAATGAAACCTGTTACTTTTTACTTTTTATAAGTAAGCACTAAGAAATGTAGACATTTATGTTTGTCTCATATGGAAAGCCTGGTTTAAACAGTTAGACATGTACTTGAAAACTGTATATGTAACAATTTGTATTTATTTTATACCAAAACCTCATTACCTTAAAAATATTAAATGTTAATCTTTACTTCACACCTACGGGAACTTATTTACAATGTCTGCAAATTATTTGGGGGATGCCATTTATTTCAATGGCTGCGGGATACAATGATCATAATACAGAGTGCTTTTTCCATATAATCCCAGTGGACATAAAGATAATGTGGTAGGGCAGTGCCTGTGGCTCAGTGGCTAGGGCACCGGCCCCATATACCGAGGATGGCTGGTTCAAACACAGCCCTGGCCAAACTGCAACAACAAAAAATAGCCGGGCGTTGTGGAGGGTGCCTGTGGTCCCTGCTACTCAGGAGGCTGAGGCAAGAGAATGGCCTAAACCCAAGAGTTGTAGGTTGCTGTGAGCTGTTTGATGCCATGGCGCTTTACCACGGAGGGTGATAAAGTAAGACTCTGTCTCTACAAAATAAATAAATAAATAATGTGGTAAGTCTCCTAAATTTATTAAATAATTAGGTTATAAGAAAATAAGAAAATGTAGATGAGGAGTGGAGGAATATACATTGAGATATTTGGTGGAACATTGATCTATTTTTGATTCAAAACTTTGTGAGATATTTGATCTAAAAAACAAAGGTTCACAAGAAAAAATTCTTTTGAAAAAGAAAAAAATGGTATAAAACACACATACAGTATGGCCTGTGAGGGGGAAAAGAAAAGGGGAAATATACTTTGAAAATGAAAATTGTTATTTTGACGAAATTCTTATGGGTAGTTGAGGAGATTTTAAGTGATAGTTGCCCAATATGGTTTATATCCTTAAATTATATTTATTTTCATATCATCTGCAATGATAACACATCAATTTTGTCCTGAAGTATTTTCTTTAATATTTAATATCTCCAAAGCTTTTTTTTTGGTTTGTTTTTTGAGACAAAGTCTCACTTTGTTGCCCTCCATAAAGTGCCATGGATCATAGCTCACAGCAACCTCAAACTCTTGGGCTAAATTAAACCTCTTGCCTAAGCCTCCCCAATAGCTGGCACTACAGGCATCCACAACAACGCCCAGCTATTTTGGGGGCAGGGTCTTGCTCTTGCTCAGGCTGGTCTCAAACTCCTGAGCTCAAACAATCCACCAGCCTCAGCCTCCCAGAGTGCAAGGATTAGAGGCGCGAGCCACCACGCCTGGCTTTGTGTGTGTGTGTGTGTGTGTGAAAATTCTTTATACCTGAGACAAATATTACCAATTCAAATTAGCAAATGATACCATCCTTCCTTACAAAAACTACAGTCTAACCATGACAAATTTTGTTTTGATGAAATTTTCTTGTTGTTCAGTTAGAGCCTCTCACCTAAAGCAATATCCCTTGGTATAATTTTTCTAATTCATAACCAAGAAGCCTTTTCCAATGAGAATCTACTATGGTTCAACAGTGATGAAATGTGTAGGAACATAAACTTTTAATACTGGTCAGCAAGCAGCAGGTAAACGTACCATGAATTCATTCTAAAAACCCAGAATGAGCAAGGGAATAATGTTTCCTAATGAACATGGCCAAAGTGAAATACTGTTTGTATTTTCCTTGTAATTACATACATGAACCCATCCATAGAGCAGAGACTGACTCTAGGAGTCTGAGAATGTCCACACAGCATTTTAATTGTTTCCCCATTTTCATCTATATAAATGCCATACATGGAATCTATCGGCTCCCATGGGGAAACTGAATCTGAAACTTGGCAAATTAGATTGCATGACCTTAGGATATTTTTCCCCACATAAGAGCAATGACACATTTTTAATCTAGGATATAAAAAATTGTCCAGTTAAGTTTTAGCAAAACAGACCTCAGAAGATTTAAAAAGATGTATATCTTTGTCACTTCCTAAACAAGAGAAAGTTTAGTTTTGCAGTGCTTTTGGCAGAAAGGATTCAAGGCCAAAAAAAGAAAAAGAAAAGTGCAAAATTAAAAGAAACGTGGGGCTTTCTATGGGAGATATGGAAAGGAATTTTTATCTAAATGGATAAAGTATCTTTTGAAATAGAAAATATAGATTTCCCTGAGCTTTTATGCAAGACAATTGAAAGAGTAAATGAGAATTCAAGGTCACCACAAATAAGAAAGACACGTTTCACTTGAAAAATGTTAATGGGGGCAGCGCCTGTGGCTCAGTCGGTAAGGCGCTGGCCCCATATACCGAGGGTGGCAGGTTCAAACCCGGCCCTGGCCAAACTGCAAAACCAAAAAATAGCCGGGCGTTGTGGTGGGTGCCTGTAGTCCCAGCTACTTGGGAGGCTGAGGCAAGAGAATCGCTTAAGCCCAGGAGTGGGAGGTTGCTGTGAGCTGTGTGAGGCCACGGCACTCTACCGAGGGCCGTAAATTGAGACTCTGTCTCTACAAAAAAAAAAAAGAAAAATGTTAATGGAAGAAAAATGTATGGAATATATCAGAAATTGACCTGCAAACTGACAAGCAGAACTGACAAAATACCAAACATTGAAAGTGCTGGAAAAAGTTCTTTTGGGAGAACAAAAATAATGTTTAGTGAAGTTAAAATGAAAGCTTCTGAATGGCACTTGCCATACCAACAATATCTTCTAAATATTGTCACAATGGAAATTTCTTTTATCAATAAAGAGCTTGTTTGGAATATTGGCTTTATAGCCCTAGATAGTATGGAGGGAATTATTTCAGAGCATTCCTGCTAACCAGTTAAATACATCTATTTTCTGTAATTCAATAAATGTTTATAAAGCAATCACTACCTATTAGTTGTTATGTCTACCTTAAAAATATAGTGATAAATAAAACAAAACTTTCTCTTTCCTTGGAGAGCTAATAAAAAAAATGCACTTAAAAATAATTACTTATTTTATAGTAACTCACATGACAATATGAAGAATTGCATGGTGCACATGGTAAAGTGTTAGGGTTCAGGGAAGGCGGCCTATGTGGTGAGGTATAAACACAGATTAATTATCCCAAGAGGAGAGGTAGGGTGATGTGTCGCTATAGGCTGAAAGCAGAGCAGATTAATCCGATTAAACACAGATTAATCATCCCAAGAGGAGAGGTAGGATGATGTGTCGCTATAGGCTGAAGCAGAGCTGAAAGCAGGCTGAAAGCACACCCTGTCATGAAGAGGTGTGCCATAGAGGTTTACAGAAATGCGGTATGTATAGAGAGAAGAGAGAAGGGAAGGGAGGTACAAGAAATTAGAGAGGGAAGTGGGGCCAAACAACAGTTAAGGAATATACATTTTTTTCCTCTTTACTTTGAAAAAAAGAAAGATTAAACATGTTTTTAAAAGATGAAAATACATAAGTTTACCATATAATAATAACTAACAGTTATTGAGCACTTAGTGATTTTGCATATTTTATCTCATTTAATGAGTTAATGGTCCATTAAGCTGTAGAGAAGAAATTATGGTTTAATATCCTTGGAGAAGGATGTTAAGACTAGAATATGTAGTCCTACAAAGTTCCAAATTGCATACAGTGTTTCTTAAGCTTGTTTCATCTTTTCCCCTTAGATATATACAAGCTGTATTATCATGTTAAACATTTTTACAAGATATATTTCAAGTGGTTAAAAGTAATTCTTTAGCTTTGTTAATTCAATGTCTCCCAAATATCCCCTGCATTTTGAGTTCTGTGTAACATTCTTTTTTAAGTGATGAGTGAGGGAGTTTATATGAAATGCTAGAAGTATGTGCCAAAGACATTGGGTAGGCTATCACTGGATCTGTGGTTCCTACAGAGACTTTGAGAATGCTGAGAAAATTTATTTTGTATGAAAATGATTAGAACCAGCAATAACACAATAATGTAAGCAGCATGGTCTCAAAAATATATATAAATGCTATATTCTGCAATCCAGAATATAGGTGGTTCCAGAAAGGATAAACATCAGATTAAGAAGTCTAAAAACTTTGGTCTATTCATGGTATATTTTGATGACAACTTGCCTGGCAATTTAAATTCACAAGTAGTTGAGACTCATCGTTGGAAGAGAGAATCAATTTTAAAACCTTCTTGAAACATGATAGTGTACAGAGGAATCTGATGCCTGAGAACACTTATCATAGCAGAGGGATACCCTCTGCCAATACACTGTCTACAAGCCTACAGAACCATCCTGGTCTTTGATTTCATGAACTTGCTGGTACTAGTTTCAGGAGTCTCTTGAGAAGAAATCCTATCTGTTCTGCCAAATTGTATCTTGGGCACACATGGCTACCAGCCTCATTTTCATGTTGGACCCATTTGAGGAGTAAAATTCATTGCTCCTCAAGGAATCCACAAGAACACTAACTCACTATGGTTCCTCTGGCTCCTGGCACAACGCAGATTCTCATGAGCGATCGCCTTAAATTATGTTGTGAAGGGACATGTGATTAAATGAATGAGCACCGGAGTTTGACAACAGTAAATCAGCAAATAATCACAGGCATGGAAAAATATATGCGTGCAATTTCACAATGCCTCATATATCTGCATTCGCCTTGGCAGGGTTTGATACTCCCTGCATCGAGCTAGAAGTCATCTTTTATACCTAAGTCATGGGGACAAAAATATCCAACTTTGTTTATTCTCACACCTGCTTATACCTACTCAGAGCTTTCTACTTCTGATGAATCTGATACGCTTTTAGAGCTTAGTAGTATATAATTTGTGTATGTTACTGTTCTAGAAAATTTTGCCTGATTTTTTAATATTAAGGTCATATTTTGAAAATGCTATTTTCAAAACATGGATTTTTTTAATATGCATATATTTCTTTGAGAAAGAATCATTTATTCCTTAGAAAGTCAATAACCTTTTGTACAATTCTGGGGCTAAATTATATTTGAAGAATGCCATTGCCAAGGGCATTATTTCTGTAGAGAATGCCATTTCCATTTCCTGTATTTAATCTGATTTATTTTAGGATGATAAAAAGTTTTAAAATGTGATAACCTAAAACCTGTGGACAAGTTCATTGATAATAACCAGTTGCTGTTACTTATAAGAACACATTTGATAAAGCCATGGGTATTCCCAAGTTTCATCAACCCTACTTAAATAAATAGAATATAAAACTGACTCTACATTAAGGCCATGCCTCTCCTTAAAAGTTGTTTGAGACTATTGCAAGGATTTTTCTCACTTCTCAGTTGAAGATTGGGCAAGGAAATTTCTTTATGTTAGTGACATTTCTTCCTGGAGTCAAGGTTGTTGAGAAAAGTTAATGAGAAAATCACAGATCACTGTCCTAGTTATAGCAGGATTTTTATAGGCTCGTTGCTATCCTCCAAGAATTTGCTAGAATTGCTTGCATTCTTCATAATGAGCGATAGTCTTTGAAGATTTTTAAATACATCTTTGCAGTTTATGGATATATATTCTTTCTCCTCTACAACACCACTGCTATAAATGTAGACGGTCTCATATAGACCTTCAAACACTTGATTTTGTTTGAAGACAAGTTGTCATCATTAACACCTTCAGAGAGTTGACATCTTATTTTGCTTGTGTATCAAAGGATTTAAAAAGTCTAAACATTTTGAAAGTTAGATCATAAATACAATTTGAGTTTAGGCAATTTGGTTAACGAATTCACAGTTGGAAATCCTCTGGGGTTTGTTTTATGTTGTTTTTTTTTTATCTCATTGTTGCTTCTTTGTTTCAAATATCTTATTTAATATTGGCCATTCAATATAATTTCAAATTTGGTTTTACATTAAGAAAAGTGAAATTTTAATAACTGATGTGTCTCTGAAAATATCAGTTGTTTTGTTTTGAGTGTGTACAATGTGCAGGAAACAGTATTAGCACTGAAGATGCCGTGGAGCTGTAAGTCAGGTTATGTGTTACACAGATCCATAAAATATACTTCATAGTCTCAAGAAGCTTCCATAAGCGGAAGAAGGAAGACAAATAATTGAAATGTGTTGCAAATAACATGTGTATTAAGAGATGTAAAAATCTGAAGACATAGAAATGTTTTCTTCAATAGATGCTCAGGAAAGTCCTCACATAGGAAGATATTTGAAATTGGTGTTAAAGAAGGATAACATTTCTGCATATGAATGGGGAAGTCGATATGGCTAAGGGAAAAGCAACGAACAAGTAAAAAGCCAGGGGGGATGGAGAGTATGAAAAATCAAACAATTTGTGTGATCTAGATCAACTGCCTAAGGTTATAAAATCCTTGAAGAGTAGCAAGGGGAAGGGAGATTTAAAAAACTGAAATTATAAACAATAGAATGCCAATTTTTGATCCCAAAGCTCTGACCACTGACTTTCTACTTTATTATTATTATTTTTTTACTTCAGAAAAATCTTTTATTGAGATGCTTTACTTTTTAAACAAATCTTTGCACGACTTCATATTTCAGCTTATTTAGTTGCATTTGTGTACAGAAGGCGAAGAGAATTAGAGGGGAAAGAGGA
Organism: Nycticebus coucang; assembly: GCF_027406575.1. NCBI lineage: Eukaryota > Metazoa > Chordata > Mammalia > Primates > Lorisidae > Nycticebus > Nycticebus coucang. The sequence goes on from NC_069781.1 coordinate 160,027,705, forward strand.
AAGTGACAATGAAAGAAACAGGCATTCAAGGAGCTAGATGCCTCTCTGTTCACTACTAAAAAATAAAGTCTACTTTATAATTCCTTTGAGATAGGGTTCATATAAATGTGCAGTATGATGAAAAGTATTTGTGATACATCTGCGAGAAATCTGACCTACTTCCTTTTAGTTTTCTTTATTCATAAATAAGAGTAAATGGTTTTCATCAGTTTATTCAATATTTATTAAAAATGGACTGAGGGGTGGTGCCTGTGGCTCAGTGAGTAGGGCGCGGGCCCCATATGCCGAGGGTGGTGGGTTCAAACCCAGCCCCGGCCAAACTGCAACAAAAAAATAGCCGGGCGTTGTGGCGGGCGCCTGTAGCCCCAGCTACTCGGGAGGCTGAGGCAGGAGAATCGTGTAAGCCCAAGAGTTAGAGGTTGCTGTGAGGGTGCTACCGAGGGTGGTACAGTGAGACTCTGTCTCTACAGAATAAATAAATAAATAAAAATGGACTGAGCCCTTGATATGTACCAAACTACTTTAGAACTTTGGGGCGGCGCCTGTGGCTCAAGGGGTAGGGCGCCGGTCCCATATGCCGGAGGTGGCGGGTTCAAATCCAGCCCCGGCCAAAAACCCCCCCAAAAAAATAAATAAATAAATAAATAGAACTTCAGTGGTTTCCATGCAAGTAGTCTGAGAACAGTTTGGAATTCAGAGACAACGAAAGCCAGAGAAACTAATGTGATAGAAGGATAATTGGAGGCTATTCTAAATTAAAGACTAGAGATCATGGGAGATTAAAATAGGAAGTTAGAAATAGAAGAAAGGAATCCATAATACCTGCAGAATTATTGCAGTGATGATGGTATTTGTCTACAGGGCTGGATTGTAAACTGGCTCTTTTCTTTCTGTTGTAACCCATATCCAATCAGGACGCTAAAGATCAGAACATGAGAAAAAAAAAAAAGGATCAGAACATGAGCCTTAGGAAAAACTACAAGTTGTTTAGTACAAATAATCAAGATGGAAAGAAGAACAGGTTTAAGAGGAAGAATAGATATGCCTAGTTTTAGACATTAGACTAAAAAGTGTCTATAGGATTTCCTTCACTCATTCATTAAAAGAGAAAATGGTGATCTACTATCTTTGTAACTACCTGGAAGGAACTGGAGATCAATCTTCTAAGGTAAGTATTGCAAGAAAAGAAAAAAAACAAACATTGCACATCCTCAATAGTAAAATGGGACTAATTGATCAACACTCGTGTATTCTTTTAACAGTCAAGTGATGATCAGAGACTGCAGGACACAGTAGCACAAATAATAAAAATATATATGGAAAAGTCATTTTTGCTGCCAAGATAGGGCAGGCTATTAGATTGTATAGGAAACATCGTAACCTTCTCTATGGAGTAAGTATGAAGTGCATCAAATCCTACATGTAAAAAGGAACAGGAGTTTAAAAAAAAAAGAATGAAAATAGGATTCTAATTTCTGTCTCAACATGTAAAATCTTGAAATTTATCATTCCTATTCCTAAAGCAAGGAATAAAAGGTGGATAAAGTAAATATCAACAACTTATTTTGTACCGTTCAGAGAATCTGGTGTTGCAGGGCAAATTGCTAACCCTAAATCTGGAGAGGCAAGTGGATCCAGAGAGACATAACTGAGATCTACTTACTTCAGGAAGGAGGCATGAAAGCCATAAACTGGTGGCTACAATTAAATAATAATGCTGATACATTCTTGCAGGATGTGTGTGGAGTAGCAGGAGAATGAGAACCCCTTGGGTCCACAGTATTAGGAGGTTCCTACCTTTTATAGACTTTCAGGAACACCACAAGTTTCTCACAATAAAGATCTGAGCATGACTCTCCAATGATAAGCGCTGGAGGAGAGGAAGGTGGGAATGGAAAGAGAAATCATTGTAACATATGACCAAATCTTTCTTCAGCAGGTGTAAGGACATCAACAAAATAGATGGGAAATACTGCAGCCAGGAAAATGAATAAGACAAAAAAAAGCTGCGCTGTTGTTGTGACATTTTTGAAGGTTATGGCTGTAACACAGACACACTGAAAGATGAAGATTGAATTTGATCATTACAGAATGGCCCCCATTTCTACCATGTTAAAAACATACCGGTAGGGATCAAATATATTAACAGTGGATTACAGAAGAAAGACCTGCAAGAAAGAAGTTAAATTTGTGAAAGAGTATTTAGGAAAGCCTAGAATAAATAGGGGGTACAGAAATTATCATTATACAAAAAAGAGGAAATAACAACAGATACCACAGAGATACGAAAGGTTATCACTGACTACTAGAAAAACTCAATGCCCAGAAATTTAAAAACGTGGAGGAAATGGACCCATACCTGGAATCACATCAATTTCTTACCCTCAAGCAGAAAGAACTAGAAATTTTGAACAGACCAATATCAAACATAGAAATGGCAACATCGATTATAAATCTTCCATAAAAGAAAAGTCCTGGGCCAGTTTTACAACAAAATTCTACCAAACCTTCAAAGAGGAGCTCATATCTATAATTCAGATCTTATTCCAAAACATTGAGAAGGAAGGAATCCTCCCCAACATGGTCTACAAGGCAAACATCAACATGGTACCAAACCTAATAAAAGACCTATAGTCACGGAAAATTTCATGCTCATTGCTAATCTCAGCTAGATGACATACAGATACTCAATATAGTTTGTCAAATGTCAACAAAAATGTTCAGAGCCATGCCAAGGCAAGAAAAAAGAGTCTGAAGAGAAAAAGCCATCATTAGAACCATGCTCAGATATGATACAATTGTTGGAATTATCAGAGAAATAATTTAAAATTCCTGTATTTAACATTTTAAAAGCCCTAATGGACACAACAAACTTTCAAAACTTGACAATAAAGCAAATGTTCAACTTAAAAATTAACAAATATCTGAAGACTCACTTCCTCCTCCAAAATAAATAAAAGTGGCAAAGAATCATATGAAAAGATGCTAGGCATCACATCACAGTAGAGAAATGTGAACTTTAAAAAATGAGATATCACTGAATGCTTACTAGAATGGCTGTTTTAAAAGACCAGTAGAATAGGTCTTTGAGACCAACTGGCTGATGAGAATATGAACAATAGGAATTCTTACTCCCTGATGATAGAGAAGGAAATGGCACAGGAACTTTGGACACAGTTTGACAGTTTCCACACAGCAAAGCATGGTTTTCTGTACAATTCAGCAAGGACACTCATATGTCTGTGGACATCTTGTTTGAAAAGTCATGTCTGCACAAACCTTCCTGAGAATATTAATAGTGTCTACGTTCCTAATCACCAGAAACTTTAAGCAATGGCATCTTTCTTTTTTTTTTCTATTTTTGGCCGGGGCTGGGTTTGAACCCGCCACCTCCGGCATATGGGACCGGCGCCCTACTCCTTGAGCCACAGGCGCCACCCGCAATGGCATCTTTCAATAGGTGAATTAATAAACAACTTTTGGTGCCCTTCATAGAATAGGATAACATTATTAGATAAAAAGATATGAGCTATTGAACTGCAGAAAGAAGGATGAATATTAACTAGTAAGAAAGAAGCTGGTTTAAACAGGTTACATACTGTAAGATGTAATATTCCATTTATATGAGATTCAAAAAAAAAAAAAAGCAACCCTTTAGACAGTAAACATATCAGCGATTGCCAGAGTTTTGAATTCGTGGAGCACAAGATAGTTAATGTGATGAAATTATTCTCTTAATGGGTAAAACATGATGCAAGGCTTTTATTGAAACCTATAGAACTTTACATTAAAAAGAGTAGTGATTTATGTATACAAATTTTAAAAATCATTTAGGAGGCCAGAGGATGCAGAACATAATGCAGAATGTGACAGATGTATCTAATTGAATTAAATATGTCTGAGAAACCTCACTGAAAGGAGTGGTTGGAAAGGCTCTGCCCTAAGTAAGTTTGTAAGTGAATGCAATCTGTAAGACAAAAGCCATAAGGAGCTGAGGAACTGGGCATAAATGCTGAGTTCTAGTTGATAATGCTATTTCCACTAGAGTATGGGTTGGCAATTCTGAAGTCAGCACACACAAACACACACATATATTATGTATACATATATATGTATTACATATGCCATATTTGAACTATTAAGTAAATAGACATAGGGTTGTATGTATGGAGCCAGGTTACTTACTGTTCCACTGGAAAGTTATAAATAAAGCAAGGAATGGAAGCTAACCTGATCCCTCTTGTTATGAATTGCAGTTGGAGACATCACAATAAACTCATTTTCATGCTATAAATTTACTTGGCTATATGTAGAAATATTTATACATATATGTATATGAGTAGTTTGGTAAAGTAAAGCTAAAAATCCTCCCCCTCCCCGTATACCTAGAGCATGAATCTTGTTTGCTAATATTATTCTATAAAGAAAAAAGATTCATTGAAAAAAAATGACTGATACTAGGTCTGAGGCAGGAAATACACGAACAAGCCAGGAGGCTTCAAAGAAGTACTCTGAAACGCCAAAAACGATGGGGTTTTATCAAAAGTAAATAAGAGTTGACCTAAAGAGCTCCCACTGCCTAAAGCTGGAATAATTTAAGCAACAAAATGAAATACTATTGATTTATAACCCAACAAATTACAAAATACTATGAAACAATGCAAAATATATTAAAGTATGTAAGCATAAAATGTATATACATGGAATATATATATCCATGTATAAAAATATTTCCAAGTCTATATTGATTGAATAAATATGTGGGGGAGAATATAAAATATAAAAATCTCCTATGAAAAATAATTTCAATCAATTTATGTAGAACCTCCTTCCTCAAGAAGATGGAACACAATCCCCCACTCCTTAAGTTTGGACTGTGCATAGTGAATTCTTTTCAAAGAATATAGTATGGAAAGGGAAGGAAGGAAGTTTATAGAAGAGAAACCTGACAGTCAATCACTGTCTCAAGCAGGTGATCAAGGTCACTGTTAATAGTCGTAAGTCGGGCGGCGCCTGTGGCTCAGTGAGTAGGGCGCCAGCCCCATATGCCGAGGGTGGCGGGTTCAAACCCAGCCCCGGCCAAACTGCAACCAAAAAATAGCCGGGCATTGTGGCGGGCGCCTGTAGTCCCAGCTGCTCGGGAGGCTGAGGCAAGAGAATCGCGTAAGCCCAAGAGTTAGAGGTTGCTGTGAGCCGTGTGACGCCACAGCACACTACCCGAGGGCGGTACAGTGAGACTCTGTCTCTACAAAAAAAAAAAAAAAAAAAAAAAAAATAGTCGTAAGTCATGTTGATAGAATGTGCTGTTGACATGGTGTGAGACGAATGAAGATTACCATCATGATTTTCCTCCCCTAAACCCATAACCACTATCTATTCATCAAGAAAACATCAGACATATTTTAATGTAGGGAATTTCTACAAAATGCCTGACCAGTACACGTCAAAACTGTTAAAGTTACCAGAAACAAAGAATGTCTGAGAAATTGTCACAGCCAAGAGGAATCTGAGGAGACTCAGTGACTATATTTAATTCTGGATGCTGGATGAGATCCTGAAAAAGACCATTTAGGAAAAACTTGTAAAAATCTGAAAAAAGTACAAACTTTAATATCAATATATCGATGTTGACTTATTAATTGTTATGAATATACTTTATTAATGCAAGTATTATAGAAGAAGCTGGTTGTCTAGCATTTAAGAATTCTCTATTATCATCTTAATTTTTTCTTAATTTTTCTATAAATCTAAAAGTATTGTAAAATAAAATAGTTTTTAAAAAGAGAAATTAGGAGAGTTTATAAAAGTAAAAGATGTTCCCTCAGAAGTTTCATGTCACAAACAAGAATTACCTGTCACAAAGAGGTAAACAACTGCATCAAATCCTGAAAAAAGGTTAAGATGTGGGGGGAGAAATACTGATATAAAGTTAATACCAAGTAATAAAACTGTTAACTACTGTGAAACTCTTCTACAGGGGTGCTGAGTAGGTCTATTATCCTGCTGCGCAGACCACTGAGTGAAAGGTGCTTAAATAAATTAATTACAAGTTTCTATTGCTTTATTTCTATAGGTTGCCTTTAACCATTTTCAACACCCTGAATTATTGATTTTTTGGAACCCAGGCGAAATTTACTTTTGTGAATTTGTATGGGTGTCCAACAGCAGAGCCAGTTTCGCCACTTGGGAAAAGCAGAAAGACAGCATTAGGCTTATGCTTTCCAGCTGGCAAAATCTGGGGGAACAGAGGAAGGGAACTGCTGGCAATGGATGGGGGAAAACCCTGCCAATTCTTTTGTTGCACAGTTGAAAACTCCATGTGCTTCCTGTCACCCAGCAATATTTTCACACCTCTTGTGCCGTTAATTAAGGTCTCTTTATCCTCTTGAATTCAGAGAGGAGACCACATCATTGAGTATTGAGATCCATTTGTAATGGGGGCAAGTATGGGATATATTTAATATTAAATGTTTTTTTCCATTATCATTTTTGCACAGTAGAGCTGAATGAGAAGTGAAACATCATATTTATTCACTATAGCAATTGATCTTGTCAGAGAGCTAAACCTTTTGGGAATAATCATTCAGACCATCTGTCTAAGACTGGGTCATAAATTGCATACTTTTATTTCCATAGAATTTTATTCTGTAGCATTGGTATGAGTTGAATAGTTATAACAGACTGTGGCCTGAATAAGTAAGTTCTACGAGATGTGAACACCACTGGGGAATTTCAAGATTATAGATGAATAGGTATACATACAATAATTTAATGTGTGTCCAATGGACATTGTAGCCCTCATTTAAGTTGGTTGCCTACTCATAGAAATAAGCAATGACAAGGGTGATTGATTTTTATTATTTTATACCTCTTTGAAATGAGTATTTTTCATTTTATTTTGTTTTTGATTTTTATTTAGAAATAATTATTGATTGACAGAGAAATGTGAGAAATGTACATTCAATACTCTTCACTCAGTGGAAATATCTTGCTATGGTACTGTACAAAATCTAAACCAGGAAATGAGTATTAGGGTAATCCAAGGAGTGTATTCCTATTTCAACAATTTTATCAGCACTTGCATGTTTGTGTGTCTTTCTATATAATTTTACCAAATGCGTTGATCTATGTAACCAACATCCCAATTCAGATACACAGGTAATGCCCATAGAAACCATCACCAGCCTACCTTGTGCTACTCTGGGGCTTAACAACTAAATCTAATGTATTCTGGATGAAATCCTCAAGTGGAAAAATGGTATTGGCTAATGATGTTAAATATATATAAAATTAGGAACTTTATTTAATAATAATTATTATTTAAGAATTAATTTTGATTCCTTAATTGTGGCAAATACACTATAGTAATTCAAATTATCAATTATAAGAGAATCTTGGAGGAAAGCCTTATTTTTAAATGATTAGCATATATAATGTGCAATAAGCTATTCCCTTGATATCTGTAAAGAAAATGAAACATAAGAATTGTATAGGCATACCCTGTCCTCTATCTAGATCCCCTAAAAATCACTCATCTGTTCTCCAGCTCTATGATTTTGTTATTTCAAGAATATTATGTAAATAGAATCCTGAATTATGTAATCTCTTTTAGATTGGCTTTTTGTACTCGGCCTAATTCCCTTGAAATTATTTTTAATTTAAACCATAGTAACAGGCCAGAAGTGGTGGTTCATCCCTGTAATCCTAGCTTTCTGGAAGGCCAAGGAAGGAAGATTACTTGAGCTCAGGAGTTTAACACCAGTCTGTGCAAAAGCAAGACCTTATCTCTACTAACAATAGAAAAAAAATTACCTGGGCACTGTGGCAAGTGCATGTAGTCCCAGCTACTCAGGAGGCTGAGGCAAGAGGATTGCTTGAGCCCAAGAGTTGCTCATTGCTTGAGCTATGATGATGCTATGGCACTCTACCCAGGGTGACAGAGTGAGATTGTCTCAAAAAAAAAAAAAAAAAAAAAAAAGCTATAGTAACAAATGTCAACTGATTATTAAAATCCCTTAAGTCACTTTAGCATTACAAATTTCTGAGCCCAGACAGCAGAGATTTTGAAGATGAAGAATGCACCTCCAACATCTGTTGGTTAAAAATGTTATGTGCTGTCTAGGTAAGGCAGGAAGCTTGAGGTCCCTTGTAAAGATAATTTGTCTTATCTTCTTCCTAGATATTTGTATTAAGGAGCAAGATGTCAGAACTAGGCCTTGGAAAACAGGCAGTTAGTTATCAGGGCTAATGAAACACTGTTGCTGGGTCATCAGATTGACTGTAATGCCTAGTAATGCCCATAGTGTCGCAACAGGATGATAGAGTTGAATAAAATTATATCCCTTTGCTCTTGAACTGACTATACCCCATCTCATCTCATCAGGATCCTCTCTCCTTTATATCTTCTTCTTCTGTTTTCACGTGAGTAGTTAAAGGCCAAGGGACAGCATACTTAAAGCTTACTGTACTGCACAGAAAGGGTAGATGACAGATTTATTCACTTATTTCAAACCCATGCTAGAAGTTTGGTTTACCTAATAGAAACCCATTTGTATATTTCTAAAAATAAAAAGGAATATAGTGCAAGGGAAAAACATATCATTTTAAAAATAATTAGTATATATAATATATAAAAAAGTTATTCCCTTGGTATCTGCAAGGAAAATGAGACATAAGAATCTTTTTTTTTTAGTTCATGTCTAAAATATTTGCCACTTACTAAGAGCCACTCTATGTGAATATTATTTAGAAGCAGGAATTATATCAAAAATATTTTTTTTTAAATCTGAGTGTCTTAGTCAGTACACAAATTTTTTTTTTTTTTTTTTTTTTGCAGTTTCTGGCCAGGGCTGGGTTTGAACCTGCTACTTCCGGCATATGGGGCCAGCACCCTACTCCTTTGAGCCACAGACACCACCCACTATACAGACTTATTCTGCTTTTTTTTAGTAGAGAAGGGGTCTTACTCTTGCTCAGGCTGGTCTCAAACTCCTGAGCTCAAGCAGTTCTCTCTCCATGGCCTCCCAGAGTGCTAGAATTCCAGGCCAGAGCCATTATGCCTAACACACTATACAGGTTTACTTGAAATTCATGAAGACCAGTCAGAATGCAGTGGTCTTATGGTATACACTGGGAGTTGGTTCCAGAACATTGCCCCTACACACACACAGTGGATACCAAATGCTCAAGTTTCTTATGTAAAATAGTGTGGTATTTGCATATAATTTACACACATCCTCCTGTATACTTGAAATCATCTCTAGATAACTTATGATACATAATGCAATGTAAATGGTACATAAATAGTTGTTATACAGTGTTGTCTGTTTTTAAGTTTGTAATGTCATATTATTTTATTTATTTATTTATTTTAATTTTAGATTAATGTGAGGGTACAAACAACCAGGTCACAATATTCGAACATGTTAGGTCGAGTCCCTCCTATAGTTGCATTCTGCACCCAAGAGGTGTGCCATACACCCCTCCATTGTGCCCATTAAGTTGGAGCACACCAATCTCCTCTTCTTCTCCCTCCCTCATCATTCCTCCTACCCAAACTTGAATTGAATTGAGTTTTTCTCTTATGCAGGTGTGAATTAAGTCATCTACTGGCTTCATATAAGTACTCAGTATAGTGGATATTTTCTTTTCCATTCTTTGTTACTAAGAAGAATGGTTTCAACTTCATCTGGGTTAATACAAAAGACATAAAGTCACCTTTTTATGGCTGAATAGTATTCCATCATATACATATACCACAGCTTGTTAATCCTTAATGAATTGATGGGCATTTAGGTTGTTTCCATGTTTTGGCAATTGTAAATTGAAATGCGATAAACAATCTAGTGCAAACATCTTTATGATAAAATGATTTTTTTCTTCTTTCTGAGTAGATGCCTAGTAGTGGGGATTGCAGGATCATATGGGAGGTCCACTTTGACTTCTTTGAGGATTTTACATACTTCCATCCAAAGAGGCTGTACTAGTTTGCTGTCCCACCAACAGTGTAAAAGTGTTCCCCTCTCGGGGCGGCGCCTGTGTGGCTCAGTCCGTAGGGCGCCGGCCCCATATGCCGAGGGTGGCGGGTTCAAACCCGGCCCCAGCCAAACTGCAACCAAAAAATAGCCGGGCGTTGTGGCGGGCGCCTGTAGTCCCAGCTACTCGGGAGGCTGAGGCAAGAGAATCGCTTAAGCCCAGGAGATGGAGGTTGCTGTGAGCTGTGTGATGCCATGGCACTCTACGGAGGGCCATAAAGTGAGACTCTATCTCTACAAAAAAAAAAAAAAAAAAGTGTTCCCCTCTCCACATCCAAATGAGCATGCAACTTTGGGACTTTGTGATGGGGATAATCTTACTTACAGGAGTTGAATGATATCTCAGGATGGTTTTGATTTACATTTTTCTAATGATCAGGGACAATGAGCATTTTTCCAAATGTTTATTAGCATTTCGTCTGTCTTCCTCAGACATCCTTCCTTCTGTTCACATCTCTTGCCCAGAGATAAATGGGATTGTTTGCTCTTTTTTTTTATCAATTTGCGTTCACTATAGATCATAGTTATCAAACTTTTGTCAGATTCTAACATGCAAATATCTTTTCCCATTCTGAAGGCTTTTTGCTTTGATTGTTGTGTCCTTAGCTGTGCAGAAGCTTTACAGTTTAATAAAATCCTGATTGTTTATTTTTGTTATTGTTGCAATTGCCACTGAAATCTTCTTCATAAAATGCTTCCCTAGGCTGATATCCTCAAGAGATTGTCCCACACTTTCTTTTAGAATTTGTATCATTTCATGTATTTGATTTAAATATTTTATTCATGTCAAGTCAATTTTTGTAAGTGGTGAAAGGTGTGGGTCCAGTTTCCGTCTTTTATATGTGGTTATTCATTTCTTCCAACACCATTTATTGAATAGGGATTCTTTTCCCTAGTGTATGATTTTGTTTGGTTTGTTAAAGATCAGATGATTTCATCTCTTGGTTTTCTATTTGGCTTTCTATGTCTATGCTTCTATTTTTGTGCCAATACCTTTTTTTCAATGTTTTCATCTGAATTTGGTTGAATCTGTGGCTGTAGAATCCATAAAAGTGGAGAACTGACTATATTAGAAATTCCTTTTGAGTTACAGTTGTTACAAGTGACACTAAAATAGGACATGCATTTCGTAGACAAGCAAGGGAGAATGACTTTGGGAACATTTCTCTGAACATGCTTTGCCATGAGAATGCAATGAGCTTGATGTCAGAAAATACTTCACCATCTTCATGGTATCCCCATTGTTTAGCATACAGTAGGTTGTAAATAAAATCATGATTTTATGATTTGACTTGTTCTAATCAAAACAGTCATTAGTTACAGGGCCTCGCTCATGGTCAGGGTGGTCTCAAACTCCTGAGCTTAAGCAACCCACCTGCCTCAACTCCCAGAGTACTAGGATTACAGATGTACGTCACCACACCCAACCCTGCCTCTACTAAAAATATAGAAAAACTAGCCAGTTCCTGTAGTCCCAAGTACTTGGGAAGCTGAGGGAAGAGAATGGGCTATGACACCAGGGCCCTCTACCCAGCTACCCCGGGCAACAGAGCGAGCCTCTGTCTAAAAAAATACCCACAAAAAAACAGTCATTTGAAAGTAGCGGAAATAACTTTGTAACTTTGAATCAAATTAAATTGGCTTTTGGTAGGGAAGGCACTAATTTAACAACTGCTGCATCATTTCCTTAATTTTTTAATCATGATTAAAACAGATGATTTCATTAGTCCTTCCTCTCTCATTATTTCAATTTTATCCTGGGGGATGACCTTCAAGATCTTTCTAAAGGACCACTTTTTCACCAAAAGTTTACAAATCACTGAGCCTTCTGTTAAGAATCCCAAACTAAAATCTATCTGTGTGGACACTGATTAATTAATTCCTCTCTTCCTTCCACAGGATCACAAATTTGGTAAGTGTTAGCAATCCACGCTTGAATTCTTCAGGTACATAAATAATCATTTAAATTCCATTTTATTTGTTTTTTACATAAGAGAAAAATACCTTATACTGGGTGGAGCTTTCGATGTCATTTTGTTGTTTTTGTTATCCACTGAAGACTGCTAATTTTTTGAGTAAGAGTCAAATGCTCATTAACAGATTGAAGCAAATTTTATAAATTATTTAATGAGTTTTGAGATTGGTATAGGACCATATGTATGTCATATTAAAGGGAAGGTACTTGTTGATAGGGAGAGGAAAATTAATATACAAAAGAAAAATTTTAGCATAGGGTATTCTGTAGAGACATCCACTGAACAAATTCCCCACAGTACCTCAAGTTATGCCCTAGAAACTGCCTGGTAAACATGATCACAATTGCCATTGCTCTTTATGAGAATATGAGTGCATAATTTTATGTGGCTGCTTCCTTGCATCATTAATTTTAATGGGCTTTGCATAGAGAAATATTTTTAGTTATTGTATAATGCATAGGAAGGCCTATGATTCCTAAATAACACAGCTAATATTATTCCTCATATAGGAATTAGTAAAGCTTTCTGCCTTATGATTTTATGTAGGTATGTGATATCAAACCCCTCTCACCACCACCGCTGAGAGCTTTACTTCAATCTCAATGGAGTTTTCAAAATACAAAACACATGTACTGGTAGGGGTTTTTATTTGTTTGTTTTTCTGAAAGAAAATACTTCTTAAAACTGGAGCATAATGAAGAGAATTCATTATTAAGAGATTATAAGCAAGTTTTGTGTGATTGGTTATTTCGTGGTTGACGGAAAATTCATTCAGTTAACATTGAAAGAGATTAATTGATCTAAATTCTCAGAAAAGGTAAGAAAAGTATGACATATCTTTAGTAAATAAACCTTAAGGGGGAATGAATTTGCAAAAGTGACATGAGAAACAGGGCCCCTGGATTAATCACTTACATTCTTATAGTAAAAATCCAGACCTCAATCTATGCATCCATAATATATGAACTGCGTTAGACAGTGATGTCTGTTATGGCGATGGGTCAGTTTTTGTAGGCCTGAGTCAGATGTTAATATCCTATCATTGCAGGCCGGGGACTTATATTTATTTTGATGTTTCGTGTTCTGAAAAAAAGCATTGCATGTTGGCTTTTGACCATGTCTGTCAAGTTTCTAGATGGGAAAATTGAAAGGTATTGGCTTTATTCATGAATCATTTAGTACCTAGCAAATGCTCCCTTCCATTGCTATTTTTCCAAATTTGCAAATAAAAGGCACCTTGATCTTTGTGGAATAATAATATTTTTCTGCTCTTTCCATAGGAAATATTCCTAGTTTTTCTAATTATTTGCATAACAATACCAAGGAATTCATGTTCATCCTACTTCTGATCCATTCCTATTCTTCCAAACATCTCCTCATGTGAGGAGGAGTAAGATAGAACAAGATGAAATGAGTAAGGAGTCAGGTTTCTCTGGGGGCAGCTTGCCCTAATTGTTCCTTGTCTTCCTCCCATGTAAATACAGTTTCTTCAAAACCTAAAGTCACATTCAAATTTGTATTAAGTTACATTCAAGGAAGAAAAATAAATTCTACAGTCATTTAAGTGCATTCTCTGTCTCACTAAAAAGATAATTTGGCTGGGTCCCTGGCTCCTGCCTGTGATCCCTACACTTGAAAGGCCAAGGTGGGAGGATTGTTTGAGGCCAGGAATTTAAGACCAGCCTGGGCAACATAGTGAGACTTCATGTCTACAGAAAAAATTCTTAAAAATTAGCTGGGTATGATGGAGGTGCAAGCCTGTCTGTAGTGCTAGCTACTTGGGCAGTTGAGACAGGAAGATCTTTGAGTCTAGGACCTAGAAGCTACAGTGAGTTATAACCATCATGATCTCCAGCCTCCCAGCCTGGGTAACGCAACAAGACTCTGTCTCTTTAAAGAAAAAAAAAAAAAAGTGTGCGTGTGTATACACATATATGTGTACGTGTATATATTAAAGTAAGCACATATGTTGCTGTAATTATAGGCTTTAATTTATAATATTGATTTTAAATGGACTTTGTCACTTTGATCTCAAATGCCAAAACTAGAAAGCTGGAAGGTTGTGGCATTTAAAGGAGATTATTTAAACATATACAGGCAATTTTATCATGCTTGTCTTTTCCTGTTAAAGATGGTGTGCTTCCACTTAATCGGCACAATGTTAGGGTATGAGCAGGATGCAATTATAAGCGGGACTCTACCTAACAAATGCAAACATTGTAACCTATTTCTTTGTACCCTCAAATTAACCAGAAATAAAAAAAAAAATAAAAAAATTTTAATATCTCATTATCAACATTAACTCAAATTAAAGCTATCAACATTTTATGAATGTTAGACCCAATGGTGTACCCTATCCTATCTTCTTCTTGAGTGTTATTTTGCTTAATCCTCAAAAATCTACATAATAGATGTTATGATTGTTAACTTTTCTGAGTAGTGGATTGTTGGTAAATATGGCCACAAGTCTTCTCACTAAATCCTCTGCACAACCGTAATTTTTTATGGTGTTTTTTCTATACAGATTGTGGAGTTGGCCCTATTACTTGTTTAGGCTAATGTGTCATTATTTGGGCCTTTTTCTAAGGTCTGGGCTACCTTAGGCTGATATTAATGAAATCTAATAGGGGTCATAGGCCTAAGGTTTTGACGCATCTATATATTATATTATAACCGTAAAACTGTGCTGTTTAAATTACTTTTGATATAGAAATATCTATTGCGGGGACATTCCTTGAAGACATACAAAATAAATCATGGCATACATAAATAATTTCTGTACTGTTGGACATCATCCTTGCTCCTAATTTATCAGTTGGTAGCAAAAAATTGAAGTAGATACACCCAAACTTGCATCTGTTTTCTAGTTACTGTACCAGGCTTTTTATTAATAACATTAACCTTTAACCCTACAAATAGCCCTATAAGGTAGTTATTACCGTCTAGACAGTAAGATAAGAAAATTGAATATCGTAAAGGGAAGTATTTTTTCTTGATTCATTATATTAATAAACAGCAAAACTGAGATTCAAGTTCTTTGACTTGGTCTCAGAAGCTCATGCTATTAAGCACCATTTCAGACATATGCTGTAGCTGTTCTGAGTTATACCAATCTTCATATCCCTCATCACAAAAGGGGTTGACATCAGATCACTCTGTGTCAACAGGGCCTGATCTCACCCTATGTTCTTCCTTAAAGGTATCTGAGCTTCCTGTAGACCTCAGTGAGGAGATTGCTTAGTAATTCCCAACTTCCCCTGATGCATAGCTTCAATATTAACTTTTAACATTAGAAATAGCTCTGTAAGGTAGACCTGGGGCTCCCTGTGCCACACAGCTTGTCATTAACTGGCTTGGGCCTTTAATTCCTCATCTGAAAACCTGGAAATTTTTACCTTAAACATCTGCACAGACATTGCTTTATACATCAAAATTGTCATGTTATGAGTTACAACCCTAGGGTTTTGCCTTGTTAATATTTCACCTCGACATTCTGTTGATTTTGTAGCTTTTTTTTTTTTTAACATTAGGTGTCCACTTCTTTTAAACTCAAATGCAATTTTATGTCAATCAATGTATGAGATATATAAAAACTAAACACCCTGGAAATGTAGACGGGATTGAATTGGGAGCCCTGTCTCTGGTTCTTAGTCTTAAACCCTGTGAAAGCTCAGGCATTGCAGGGAAAAACAGAAGGATCTTGGGGCAAAGTGTCAGTAAGCAATCTATTCCTTCCATTATTTTAAGTCCATGCATTCAATCGGTAGCTAGACAGGGCCTGACACATAAGTGTACGGATACAGTCTGTACACTTCTACAAATAATCTTATAATGAGCAGGCAAGTGATACACTCCCATACATTTCAAAGAATACCTTCTGCACTATTGAGGCTGAGAGCTGTCTGGCTCTAAGCATGTTGACCAAACTCCATCTACCACAACATATATCAAGCTCTCTAGTCACCTTTGTTTCCATGTTTAACACACCTATTTGTGTGCATATCAAGTGATACCCTTATAGGAACTAATAAAGCAATTATGTAAAAAACAATTTAACCAAGTTAGTATAAAGTGACCTTCATGCCGTGAATCCATGTTGGTTTAATAGTGATCACTACCACTAGTTACTCAGTCTAATTATTCAGGGATGCTTTCCAGTAACTAACTACAGAACCTGATCTTGATTTAGTCCTAAATATATATCTCCTCTGGACTACTCTTCTGACTCAGGCTAACTACCTTCTTTTGCTGAATTGTTGATTTGTTAAAATATATATTTAATAAAATAGATATAATATATCCAGATACCAGCAATTGGGTCCATGACATAACATCCTATGGCAGTTACATAATTATAACTTCTGGTGCTCAAAAGACCTATTTAGAAATGAAAAGCAACTGCTATGATATTACACGGTTTAAGCACTAGAGAAGGTACAGGTAAATTGGCTCACTTTCTGGTTTATTTTTAATGAGACTGTGGCATAAATATAATGAAGTTTATAGGTGGAAGAAAAAGAAAACATTAGGAAGAGGTAGGAAGACCAACCTGTTTTCAAGTTAAGCTCACATGGTTACAAATCATGAAATTTTAAAAAACTTTCAATGGAGAGTTTAATTAATTCAATTGAAATTAATAGATTTAATGAAATATATTAAATAAAACAGTGTGTAATTTTTTTTAATCATGACAATTTTTACAAAGGAAATTATTGACCTAGCAGTTTTAAAAGAGTAAAATTAATATACAAAGTATTCACTGACTATTTTTAAAGCAATGCAACCCATTAATGTTCATTTGATGTTATCATAATTTTATATTAAACATCCATTTTGGTTTTTGTGGGTTTTAGATTCTGAGGATATTTATTTATTTATTTGTTTGTTTATGTAATTATGGTAAAAGTACATAACATAAGATCTACCATCTCAACAAATTTTTAAGTGCACACAGTATTATAAACTATAGGCACAGTGTCGTACAGTAAAAAACAGAAAATACATACATTTGTTGACCAGAAATCCCCATTTCCCTTATTCTCCAGCCTCTGACAACACTATTCCATTCTTTCTTTCTGTGACTGTTTCTCCTCTAAGGGGAAACCACATCCTTATGTGACTAGCATGTTTCACAAACCATAATGTCCTCCATGTTCATCTGCATTGAAACATATGACTGGGTTTTCTTTTATTTCAAGATCGAATAATATTTTATTGTATATGTGTAGCACATTTTGCTTATATACTTACCAGTTAATGGACATTTATGTTGTTCCCATATCTTGATTATTGTAAATAATTCTGCAATGAGCATAGACATGCAAATATCTCTTTTGAGATTTACCAGAAATGGGATTGCTGGATTATATAGAACTTCCAATTTTAGTTTTTTTGAGGCATTTCGACACTGTTTTTTATACTGCTCACAACATTTTACATTCCATCAATGATGCACATGAGGTAAGTTATCTAAATATCCTAACCAACACTTGGTATCTTTTGTGGTATTTATAAAAGTCATCCTAACAGGTATGAGGTGATATCTCATTGGGGTTTGATTTATATTTCCCCTTTTATATTTAGTGATGTTAATATCTTTTCACATATCCTTGGCCATTTTTACATCTTTGTCAGAGAAATTTCTAGCCAGGTAGTTAGTTCATTTTTTAATTAAGTTATTTGTTTGGGGGGGTATCTATTTTCTCCTGAGTTGTAGGAGTTT
This sequence comes from Nycticebus coucang, assembly GCF_027406575.1. Classification (NCBI taxonomy): domain Eukaryota; kingdom Metazoa; phylum Chordata; class Mammalia; order Primates; family Lorisidae; genus Nycticebus; species Nycticebus coucang. The sequence goes on from NC_069781.1 coordinate 160,045,437, forward strand.
TATATATTGTGGATATTAACTCCTAATCAGATGCATGATCTGAAAATATTTTCTCTCATTCTTCAGACTTTTTCTCTCTGTTGATTGTATCTATAGCTGTGCAGACGCTTTTCAGTTCAATGGATTCCCTCTTGTTTATTTCTACTTTTGTTGCTTGTGCTTTTGGCGCCCTACCCAAGAAATCATTGCAAAGACCAATGTTATGAACTTTTTCTGAATAATTTTTTCTAGTCTTTTCATAGCTTCAGATTTTATGTTTAAATCTTTAATGCACTCTCAGTCGATTTTCGTATATGTTGTACGATGCATCCATTATATTCTTTTGCATGTGGATCTTCAGTTTTCTAAGCACTGTTTATTAAAGACACTATCTTCTCCCTCTTGTGGATTCTTTGCAGCCTTGTTGAAGATCAGTTGGCCATATATTCATGGGTTTATTCTTAATCTCTCTAATCTCTTCTCCTGGCCTGTATGTTTTGCTGTTGTTGTTATGTTAAGACTATACTATTTTACTCAACATAGTTTTGTAATAGAAAAAATATCTAGTTTTGTATATGCTGAAATCAGGAAATATAAAGCCTACAGCTTTATTCTTTCTAAAGATTGCTTTGGCTATTCTGTGTTTTTGGTGGTTTAACAAAATTTATGAGTTTTTTTCTTTTTGTCTACTTTTATCAACATGCCAGTAGGGTTTTTTTTTTTCTTTTTTGTTTTGAGACAGAGTCTCATTATGTCATCCTTGGTAGAGTGCTGTGGCATCACAGCTCACAGCAACCTCAAACTCCTGGACTTCAGCGATTCTCTTCCCTCAGCCTCCTAAGTAGGTGGGACTACAGATGCCCACCACATCACCTGGCTAACCAGTAGGATTTTTATAGGAATTGCATTGAATCTAAATTTTTTTTATGGTGGTATGGACATTTTTAACAATATTAAGTCTTCTCTTTATTGACAAAGGATATCTCTTGATTTAATATGTTTAATTTAATTTATTTTATTGATGTTTTATAGCTTATAGTATGTAACTATTTTGCTTCTTCAATTAAGTTTATTCCTAAGTATTTTGTGGTATGTTTAGGGTTTACTACATATAAGGTCATGAATGCCATCTACAAACAGAGGTAATTTCCTATCTTCCTTACATCCAGTTCAGAAGCCACTGACTTCTTTTCTTGCCTAATTTTTTATGGCTATGACTTTTATTACTATGTTGGATAAAAGTGAAGAGAATGGACATTCTTAATTTGTTTCTGATCTTGGAGAAAAAGCTTTTAGTGTTTTACTCTTGAGAATGATGTTAGATGTTGGTCTTATATATGGACTTTATTATGTGAACATACCTAGTTAAGTGAGAGTTTTATCATGAAAGGCTGATGAATTTTCCTCATCTATTGAGAATCATGTGGTTTTAATCCTACATTTTGTTAATGTATTTTATTATGTTAATAGAGTCACATATATTGAACCATTTTTGCATCCATCCCCAGAATCGGTTGTACTTGGTCATGAGGAATGAGCCTTTCTTTTTTCATTAAGTCATATATAATAGATCATGAATACATTTATGCCTTTGTGGGATTCAACGTGTTGATTATTTGTACAAATTGGAGTGCTTACATCCTACTAATTTTCATAGCTTTGGTTCCTTGCATTTTATTGAGGATTTGTGCATCTATGTTCATCAGGGACATCAGCCAGTACTTTTGTTTTCTTATTGTATCCTTGTCTAGCTTGATGTCAGAGTCATACTGACTTCATTAAAAGTGTTTGGTTCCATATACAGTCTGAAATATTTTCACTGAACTGGTTAACATAGCCTTCATGGTATACACAGCTATGATTTAATAAAAAAAAAAAAAGAAAGAAAGAAATGAAATGAAATAAAATAAAATAAATAAAAATAAAAAAAAGAGTTTAGGAAGTGTTCCCTACTCTTTACATTTTTGGAAGAGATTGAGAAGGAGTTGTGTTCATTCTTCTTTAAATGCTTGATAGAATTCACCAGCAAAGCCACCTGTCTGTAGGCTTTTCTTTATCAGGAGGTGGATTTTGGAAGGCTATTGCTGATTTGGAATGCCTAACATTTTTATTGGTCTATGTAGTATTTATATTCCCCATGATTCAGTCTTGGTAGATTGTATGTTTCCAGGAATTTATCCACTCTTCTAGGTTACCTAATTTCACGGCATATAATTATTCATAATAGTCTCTGATAATATTTTTCTTCAATTTCCATATCAGTTATAGGGTCTCTTTGTTCATCTCTGATTTTATCTATTTGGTCATCTCTCTTTTTCTTAGTCTAGTTAAACGTTGTCAATTCTGTTGATATTTTCAAAAAAAAAATTCTTATTTGTGCTTTTCTTTCCTATTTTGTTCTGCTTTATTATTTATTCTACTCTGTCACTTTCTATGTTCTGCTACATTTGGTTTCAGTTTCTTCATTCTCTAATTCTTTGAAATTTACCGTCAGTGGCTTTTAAATTTTGTTTTTAGATCTGTCTTCTTTTTAAAGGTAGATTATTATTGTTATAAACGTCCTCCTTAGTGATGCATTGTTGCATGCTCTAAGTTTTGGTATGCTGTGTTTTCATTTTTATTTTATAATTTCCCTTTTGATTTCTTCTATGACTCAAGGGTTGTTTCAGAGATTTTATAATTTCCCTTTTTATTTCTTCTATGACTCATGGGTTATGCAACAGTGCATTGTGGAATTTCCAAGTTTGTGAATTTAACAGTTTTCTCTCTGTTAAGTAATTTGCATTTTATTCTATCATGGAAGATAGAATGGAAAAGATACCTGGAATACTTTTTAAATTTCTTACATTTGTTTTGGGGACCTAACATGATCTCTCCTGAAAAATTGTTGAGGATAAAAACTTTCCAGGTATATTTAGAAAGTGTATTATTCTGCAGCTGTTCTGTGTATTAGGGAAGGTGGGATATTGAAATCCTCCACTATTACAGTATTGCTGCCTATTTTCCCCTTTAGTTCTATTAATGTTTGGTTTATATATTTGGAGCCCTGTTGTCAGGTGCATACATGTTTGTGATTGTTAAATCTTTCTAATGAATTGACCCATTTATCATTCATTACTGACCTTCTTTGTTTCTTGTGACCTATTTAAACTTAAATCTAGTTTGTTCATTATAAGTGTACCCATTCCTACTCTCCTTTGGTTATCATTTCTATGGAATATATTTTCTGTTCCTTCACTTTCAGCCTAAAATGTGCCTCTAATTCTAATGTGAACTTCCTGTGGACAATATAATATTGAACCTTACTTTTTTAATGAATTCAGTCATTCTGTCTATTTACTTGGGAGTTAAATTCACTTACATTTAAATTAAGTAATTGTAGAAAAGGACTTATTATTGCCATTTTGTTAATTGTTTTTGGTCTGTGTTATAATTATTTTGTCTCACATTTCTTCTTTCCTTGTTTTAATGTTTGGTATGTTGATTTTTTATGGTGATGTGCTTTGGTTTCTTTCCCATTACCTTATGCTTATTTCTATAAGTAATTTCTTTGGAGTTACCATGAGAATTACAAGAAAAATATTATAACAGTCTTTTTTAAACTTATATCACTTTCAATTGCATGCGAAGACTCCATTTTTACTATAGTGTGAAAACATGCATTTTGTTATTGATGACACAGCTTACATCTTTTTGTAATGCTAATATTACCATAATTATATGGGTATAGTTATTTTTGAAACTTTTCTTTAACTTTTTTTTTTTTTTTTTTTTTGTAGAGACAGAGTTTCACTTTATCGCCCTCAGTAGAGTGCTGTGGCATCACACAGCTCACAGCAACATCCAACTCCTGGGCCTAGGCGATTCTCCTGCCTCAGCCTCCCGAGTACTGGGACTACAGGTGCCCGCCGCAACGCCCGGCTATTTTTTTGTTGCAGTTTGGCCGGGGCCGGGTTTGAACCCGCCACCCTCGGTATATGGGGCCGGCACCCTGCTCACTGAACCACAGGTGCTGCCCAACTTTTATACTATAATTAAAAGTGATTTATATACTACCATTATAATATTCTGTACTCGTTTATGTACATTTGCCAGTGAGTTTTATATTGATATGCTTTCATGTTGCTGTTTGATATCTCTTCATTTTATCTTGAAGGTATCTCCTTAGCATTTCTTGTAAAGAAGGTCTATAAGTCATGAACTTCCTCAGCTTTTATGTTGGAAAACATCTGCCTTCTTCATTTTTAAAGGATAGTTTTACCAAATATGGTGTTCTTAACTGACTTTTTCTTCCTTTCTTTGACTTTTTCTTCTTTCTCATCTGGGTTGCAAGGTTTCTGCTAAGAAATCAACTGACAATTTTGTGAACACTCACTAGTACATAATGAATTGTTATTCCCTTGCTGCTTTTAACATTCTCTTGGTCTCTGAATTTGACAATTTGGTTGTAATTCTTCTCAGAATAGATTTATTGGGCATCATAATATTTGGGGTCCTTGGGAGTCATGAATCTGAATTTCCATTTCACTCCCCAAATTTGGAATTTTTCAGAAATTATTTTCTTTCTTTCTTCCCTTCCCTTCTCCTTCCTTCCATCCTTCCTTCCTTCCTTTTCTTTCTTTATTTCTTTCCTTTCTTTTTTCTTTTTCTTTTTTTTTGACACAGAGTGCCATTTTGTTCACCTTAGGTAGAGTGCTGTGGCATCATACCTCGCAACAACCTCAAACTCTTAGGCTCAAGTGATCCTCTTGCCTCAACCTCCCAAGTAGCTGGGACTACACGTGCCCACCACAACATCCAGCTATTTTTTAGAAATAGGGTCTCACTCTTGCTCAGGCTGGTCGAGCTCAAACAATTCAACCACCTCTGCCTCCCAGAGTGCTAGGATTACAGGTGTGTGTCACCACACCAAGCCCAGACATTATTTCATTGGAAGGCTTTCTGGCTTCTTCTCTCTCCTCTTTTCTATAACTTTCATAGTGCATATCTTGTTTCATTTGGTGGTTTCTCATGAGTCCTCTGGACTTCCTTTACTTTCTTTACACTTTTTCATTTTGTTGGGGGTTTTTTGGTCTGTTTGTTTTTGGTACCTCTAATTTTTAAAATTTTTTTGATAATTTTTAATGATTTTACTGATTTTTTAAAATCTTTTTTATTTCAAATTAACATGAAGGTACAAAGTTTTAGTTTATATTGTTCTCACTTCCAGGGTAAAGTTCTAGTTGTAAAAGAGCCCCTGATATTTTCCTCTTCTTGATCATATGTACTTTTGAACTCCTCTAGTAAATTTATCAGTTCATTTATCATATCCTTCAGTGCCAGAATTTGTTTAGTTCCTTTTTGATAGTTTCAATTCTTTTACCTATATTATCATTTTGTTTATGGATAGTGTTTTTGGTTTGTTTCAGTGTAAATCTGTTTTCCAGTGACTCCCTGAGGTTTTTCAAGTCTATTATTGTGAATTATTTTCCATTTAAATTATAAATCTCGATTCCTTTAAGGTCGAGTATGAATATCCATTTCATTCCTTTGATTGTCATGTTTCCCTGATCTTTATGTTCACTGTAGCTTTTTAATAGTATATGTGCATTTAATAGAGAAATAGCCCTTTCTCTCAGTCTTTACTAACTCACTTTGTGAAGAAAAGACTTTTATTATCAGTCAGACTAGACATTGTAGGAGCCTGTAAACTCATTTCCATGAATGAACATTTTCTGAATTTGTGAGTGTAGATTCCTAATTAGAGGCATTTACTATTTCTTTCTTTAGCTTCCAGGAGTACATAATCTCTCGCTAGCTCTTCCCCGGACTATTGTATTGTGGACCAGGACATTGGAGGCATATTCTACTCCTCTTCTTTTCCCCCAGAGAAAGCTTTAAGTTCTGAGCCTTCTCCCAATCTTGCTGAGTTATGCAGACCTCCTATTCCTTTTGTTTGTTCTTAGCCACCTCAACATATGTGAACTGTGCCAACTCCAACAGTGTCCCATATGAACCAAGACAGAATCTGACCAGGGATGCTGCACACAGGCTTCACCCTCTCATTTCCCCTGAAGAAGAAGTCATGGGTCAAGGTGATCTCTCTTGGCCCTGAACTTTTCCAGCTTAGGGGAAAGCCAATGTAGGTAAAGTAAAATTGTTATTCTTACCTATCCCAATGCTATTGTTTTCAGTTTTATGCTCATCAAGAGTATTGCAACTGGAATATGGATATTTCATAAAGGTACTTTGATCTGCACACCACTGTTAAATAAGTGTCTCTGAGGGAATGAAGGCTAGGACCTCTTTGGTTGCTATCTTGCTAGTGTCGCTTCTCGATTGATGATTTAAACAGAGTTTCTATCTTCATATAAGCATAATTTTTATCTAGAGAAACCTATAATAAATAAATAGTTGTACAGTTAATTAACCATGTTGTTTATGCAAGTTACTTAGTGTCTTTGGGTTTCTATTTACTTAACTAGAAAATTAAGAAAAATAATATGCATGTCTAATGGTTGTTGGTGGTTCTTACTAAGTGTCTGGAACAATTAATTGAACAGCCAATATTTCCTTTGCTTAATCTCAGTTTAAATGCTGTGTTTAAAGCCTCAGATATCACTTTGCACTCTGCCTGATATTATATAAATATATCACAATGTCCCATAAGTATAGTCTAAGATTCTTGGCACAATCATTTTATATTCAAAACAATAAAATGACAAAGTTTCAGTCTGTAAAATCAACTACAAATGTTGTGACCTCCTCACCATAATGACTCTCTCTCGTCTATTCAGAGCACGTTAGAGGAAGATCAACTACCTTAGATTCTAAGGTTAGAAGTTACCAGTCTATGTCTAGTTTGCCATTTTTGTACTGTGAATCTTGGTCACTCCATTTCCAGTAGCAGGTTGGAAATTATTCACATTATTTATCATGATTATAAATGGTTACTGAATCATGGTATAGCTCCTCAATAAAGAGGAACTGAATAAAAACTCCTGTTCCGGTTAAGTAAATTTCTAATAATAGTAATTAAAATATTGAATCATGGGAATATAGCAACACAGTCAAATTTTTGAATCTCACTTAATTTAATAAGCCTCAGGATGCCAAAAGTTAGAAAAGAAGAAAATAGTTTTAATATTCAAGAAAGGTGTAATATGCAATGCATATTCCTTCATGCATGTGAATGTGAAGTGCTATCATTTTGCATTATAGTATCAATGTGTCTCATTTTGGTTAAATGTATTAAATCTATTGGTGGCTAGGGTAATATTATAGTTAGTATAGGATCCAAAAGCATTATAAAGGCAGGTAATTGTCTTAAAAGTTCACCTTTAAAATTCACAGCAGAGAATGTGTTATGCTATAATATGTGCTCAATAAATATGTGTTGATGAGGAAATCAATAATCTATTAAGTTCACAGAACTTCACTGATTAAGTACATTTGGTTAAAGTGCTGAATTAACCCATGTAATAAACTGTGAGAACAAGAAGACTGGGCTTTTTAGACAGAAGCAATTATTAATATGTTCTATGACAGGAAGAAGTAATGTTGTGAATGAAGGATGAAAGGAATCTGCAACTAGAAACAAGGGAAAACACCAATGTAGATAGATAGGCATGAGAGTCAGAGTCTTATCAGGTAACTAAGCATTGATGCAATGACAATTCATTTAATGGTTTTAAGCAAGGGACTGACCTGATCACAATTCATGCTTTAAAAGAAAACAACGGCTGATAGCCTCCTCCCCCAGAAGTAAACCTACTTAGAAATGGAAACTAATTAATGGTTAGGATTATTCTTTTGACTATAATTATTTTTATTCTTCTTTTTACCCATTAGAAGAGGGGTTGAGAATTATCTTCATTGATGTTTTAATCACAGGAGAACTGTTCCACTTGATCAATGCTCAGAGTTTTTACGATGCTATTTACTTTTCAATAACAGGAAATCTCCCCAGGTCACTGTTGTATTCCAGACATAAATTTCATAATTATTAACAACAAAATTTCAAATCCAGAGTTCATTAACCAAAACTGAAAAGTTGTTTTTAAAAGTATTTTAACAACCATAAAGTTTTCAATAGACTCATTAATTACCTAACAGTAGAATTTAGGAATCAATTACAAAAATAACTAATGTAATGAAACTAGCAACATTTAGACGATAGTAGATAACAATCGTGTGAAATGGCAATTGTCCCTAGACACAATTAATAATTACAAACACTTAAATGCTTTATTGGTTTTAAACTGGACCCATGTTAAGTACAGAGAAGAAAGGATATTCATTTCCCAGTAATATTATGAATTGTTTTCAAGAAACAAGCTATGTGTATTGATTTATTAAATATATTATAGTTGAATGAAGCAACTAAAGTTATTTTTAAAAATACAAAAATACTATTGTGTTTCCAAAACAAATACAGGTAATTTCTTGGTCCTAGAACAGATCAATAAATTGAATCTACACATTGGGCTGGCCAACTAACCCAACAATTTCAAATCACTTTCTTCTACACCAGTAAAGATACATACTTTTCATATTGAACATGTGAAGTATGTTGTAAAGTCTTTATGCTTTGGTGTTAGCCAAGCTTATGTTTGAATTTCAGTTCTTCACAGTCAGACAGAAGGTGACCATAGATAAAAGGCTTTACCCCACTTGTAAACATGGGAATTCTTTCAAACCTCTCCCATTGACTTGATTTAAAAGTTAAATAAAATAGTTCACAAAAAGTGCCTAGAACATAAAAATAATGATCGTTAATTATTAATTCATTAAGCACATAGTCAAGGAACATATTTTAAAATTGGCAATAGTATACTGGAATTTGATAAGGTATTTTTCATCATTGAATCCCTGTTTTAACAAGAGTAAAACTGTAAAAAAATTGTCTTGGTGGCCCAATTTATTTCCTCTGTTTTATGACCAATGTTCTGTGTACAATCTTGTTTCCCTGTGGCCAGCCAGTGCCTCCAAAGTAATATCTGCTAGATCCAAACCACTAGTCTTCATCACTTTCTTTCTCCTCTATGAACCTTCCACCTTTTCCCATTTTCGTTAATGACTAAGTTACGTAGTTTTATTTTCATTTGGTTTGTTTTTTATAATATCTAGAAAGATTTATAAATTCCAGAAAGTGATAGGGGCTAAGATAATATACATATGAACAAGTAGAAAAGCGAACAGACAAAAAAATAGAGTCCCTAATCCTCATCTGTATGTTAAAATGTCTCCAAAGACGATCTGGCTATTCTAGCTGCTATAAAGACTATATAAATACATGTGACATGCTGGCTGCTGGCGGCCCTTGATAGCCCAGCTGTTCAGCTCACTTCCCAACCTACTTGAACTTATAGTTTGATTGACCATTGCTCTCTCCCTGAATATGGACATATTTTCTCACTGCCCCTTCCTAACATGTGGTAACTTTGTGATCGGGATTATCTATTGGCATCTGACACTATGTGTTTCACTTTCTTGGGTTGGGGCATCTCTGTAGTTAACTTGGTTTTACCTTACGTGACATTGGCATGTACATGGGACAATCCATCAGTTCTGAAGCAGAGCCCTTCATCATGTTAAGATGCTGGCTATGCTTACTGCACTTAGTAATACATCTTTTCATGCTTTTGTCTTTTAGTCAGATCAGACACACATGTATATTGATATTTTATAAAATGAGACCTTTGAAAAGTTGAAAAATCATTTTCCATTTCCACCAACCAGCAGCAGATTTCTTTTGTATTATAAGCTCCATAATTTAGAATACTCAAATAATAGGAATCTATTTCAATAACAAATTCATCCAGTTATTAGGAAAGACAAAAGGGGTGCACTTTTTAAATAAAGATGTGACAGGATTAGAAACCAATAGAAATCATCTGAAATTTGAGAGAAAAAAATATATTTTCCCTTCTTAGCAATTAGACAGCTGTATTTTGCACAAGCTAAAATTGATACCAGAAATACTGTGCTCAAGTTGCTTGGGCTAAAAATAGAATTGAATATAAGTTAGGGTGAAAGCATTCTTCCTGAACGCCCATAGACTATCTCACCCATATCTGGCCTGTCTTTCTGTATTCATGGAAATTATTTTTTTCACCTTAATTAAACTTCCTATCTAACTTTCTTTCCCCTTTTTTTCTTTCATCTTTTATTCTTCCTCTTTTCTTTCCTCTTCCTTTCCTTCCTTTTACTTTCTTTCTGCTGTCTTCCCTTCTTTCTTCCTTTTCGTTTTTTCTTCTTTTGTTTCTTTGCCTTTACCCTTTCTTTTAGGAAAAGAAATAATTTCAATTAACAAAAATAAAATCAAATCCAATGATTTATAATAATAAAAAAATTAGCAAGAAAATACACAAAGACTTAGAGAAGTGAGCTATATGATTTGAATCCAAGAGTTTCCTTCTTATCCATTCATATCTTTAATCATTTTTCTAATTTCATATTTATCAATGTATCTTCTCTAAATAAAACCTGAAGGGACTAAATTAATTTAAATTACAGGCTGTGAGGAACATTTTTAATATACTAAAGTAGTCTAACTCATGTTTTACTAATCTTGTTGAAAGAAAATAGTTACTTATTTTTGAAATCAAATTGTAAATAAAGGGTTTCGTGGTAATTTAAAAAGCTCTCGGAGCTAATATTTGATATTTCATCCACATTGAAGAAGGTATCAAAACATCTGCTTTTTGATTCATATATTAAATATTTAGAAAAAATAGAGGGTAATAAGCAGTGCTCATGTTGTTTGGGTTTCAGTTCGTAAGCTACATTGGAAAAATAAATGCAGGAATAGAGAAATAATAGCATCTTCTGCCTTGTGAATTGCTCTTATTTAGGAGGGAGAAGAGACATTGATGAGCAATTGGGGGTCTATGTCATGCGTTAATGCAAGACTACTCTGAAATCTTGCAGAAAAAAAAAATACACCCAGCATGTTGTATGACAAAACTTCGATTAGCATTTTATTGTACCAATGATACAGCAATTACTCATGCATTCTCCAAGTCTTCTGAGTCACTCCATTTTGAGCAATGTCTTAATAATATATGTAATAGCATTTTACCTGTGGTAGTAATATTATTGATCTAACACCATTAAGGTTTGCTGCGTTTTTAAGACCCATTACCTGATTGTATAGTAGCCCTGCCTGGTGAAAGCACATCACTTTCTCTGCTAAACTTTGGCAGACAACAATACAAAAAAAGCAATTTTACCTGATACAGTGTCTGTCTGCCTGCTTGATAATGTCAATCAATAAGTGAATTTACTTTCCTGCAGTGTCTAGTAAACAAGATGTCTGCTCCATTTCAGATGCAAACAAAAAGAAAAGAGCCCAAATATGGGTGGGTCAAAATAAAGCATTTTGGATGATGTTTAATGGCAATTTGGAGGAAGGTTGGGGCATGGAGGTGGAGATACTGAAAATTATATACTCTATAGAAAGCATTGACTGAATAATCCATGACAACAGCAGCATAGTGGTCTAGAAAAAAAATTAAGAGATAGGAGGTTTATTTGTTTCTTAATAGGTTTGTGATACAAAGCCATTTGAATTGAAATACATTTTTCAATATTCAGAAAGAAGATATACCACCTTATCATAGTCTTACCTAGGTGCCAAGTTATCTATTTCTGGACTATCTACATTTATCTGTCTATCTATCTATCCATAAATACATCTAATCAAGTAGCTAGCTGAATTCCTTCTATTTATTTCTTGTGTATCTAGATATCTCTTGTCTAGATTTTATATTTATACCTGATAAATGTGGCTCCTTATGAAGAAAATCACTATTTTTAACCAGTGGAATAATTAATTTAGGGCAATACAAAAATTAAAAGAAATGTGAGCCATTTTAAAATAGCTGAAGAACCAAAGGATGGCATGAGTTGCGAACGTTCATCAACAATGCACATTGGATCTGAGTATGAGTAGATGGAATTTGGTCTCCAATATGTCTCTGCCCAGATCCCTATTCTAGAGTTGATATGGATAAAAAAGAACTTGGGTTTTGATCAAGCTATTTAGTACATTTGTATTATAGTCATACTTATTATTAATCATTCACATAAATCGCTTGGGTTGTCTTAGGATCAACATCTCTGACATTTTCCTTGAAGACAAATGCTCCTCTCCAGCTTCTTTCCATATGTTCAGGCCTCTGTTTTTCTTTTTCAAGATTGTTTCAGATATCTGATGCTCCCACAAAAACAAACAACAGACACATAAGAAAGAACAGAAATGGAAGGATATGTTCATAAGTGTCACGTATTTTTTAACCAAAATTATTATAATTATAAGTATATATGCCAACAGCTTTTCAAGATTAATCTGTGAGAGGAACCATTCTAAGATTGGATACATTAAAGGTCCTGTCAAGGAAACAGGTGGAATACTCAAAAGGGTTTGTCTAAAAATAAAGGAATTGTTTACAAAAGTTAAAGAAATTTGAACATCTAAAGGGACTGACACAGGTGTAAAGCTCTTAACACCCTGAGACTGAAGAACAAAGGTTGCAGGTATTGGAGGCCAGTGAAACCTGGAGTGATGAAAAGGGGCTGCCCATCAGAAGTCTTAGTCTCAGAGGAACTCAAACATTGCCAGAGAATAACAAATAACCTCTCTTTCCTCCTACCCTACTATCTCCTGTAGATGTTTCCCATTATTGGACTCAACCCATCCTATGAAGTTTTCTAGAGGTCAGCCTTCTGGGGCATAGAGCAGTAAAGGGCAGGGCAGAGAAGGGACTATGAGTATTTAGGGGAAATGGAAAAGAACCTGCATAATATTTCACCCCATTTAGACCCTACCACACCCAGAAGATTATCTCATATTGCTGTTTAAAATCACAACTCGAGATGAAATGTGACAAGCAGGAATTGGTGGGGACAAGCTTAATCCCAACTGTCTGGCCTCATCACCACATACACACACAAACACATTTTGTCCATTAAAAACATTAAGAGGAATATTGAAATAACTTCAACTGAACTAAGAATAGTCATTAGGCTTGAGAAAGTTTTTAAATAGAACTTTGCCACAAACATTCTGAACAGCATTGCAATTGATTTTCATAATAATACAATTGTCAAGCAAGGAAAGAAGTTTATTCTCTTTTGTAGATAAGGATGTTAAACTCCCAAAGGCCCAGGTGTGTTTCCAGTCGTACAATCAATGTTAGAAATAGCACTCACATTCAGGCTGCCTAAGCATTGGTTCAGTGTCACTACCACCGTGACCACCACACACCATACCCCATTATTCAATATGGCTTATGCATTAGAAAGGTAGCATTTTATATTCATATATCCTGTACTTACTGGTAAGGAATAAACCTGTATAAAAATAACACACACATTTCACCCAAGTTGCTTCAAATAGTTGTAGATGCTGTTTTCATAATATTTATGTGTTTTGATTTGTGGATAATTCCTTAGACTACAAAGCAAATATTAATATATTATTAAGTGAACCCGCAGTACAACTGCTGATGACCTTTTGAAAAACTGAGATAAGATGATGAGAGCATCTCCATGCAATATAATAAAGGTCATTCAGATTTTATCATTTAATTTTCACCATGCAGATGTCAAGTAAACCCTACTTAATAGAGTATGTATTTTATGAAAGAAATGATAACACCATGAATTATATTAGTTGAACTGCCACAGTAAATTTTAGTAAATATTCTTTATGTGATTCAAAGTCTGAGGATTTTCCCCCCAGGGAAGGAGTTCTAATGAAGAAAATAGTCTGTCAGAGTCTCTGCTTTTATGTGTGAAAGGCTTTCCCCCATCTCAGCTCCATCCCGTGTAACTCCCATCTGCACCCAGAGAATGTGAACAGCTCCAGAGCTTCAGTTATCCATTTCTATATAATAAGCCACATTTAGTGATCTAAAATAATGATGTTTTATTATTTATCACAATTTTGTAGATGGACTGGATTTAATTGGGCAGTTCAGCTTCACTCACTGATACTCCACTTGAGATCATTTCTGTGGCTTCAGTCAGCTGTGAGCCTCTGATATTCAAGACGGCTTCACTCACACGTCAGTGTGTGTGAAACACAGTGTGCATAACTAGGGTAGTCGAGGCCCACATAATGGAGCCACCTACATACAGTTGTTTCTATGACAGGAGAGGACTTGGAATTTGTTTCCAAAGTACACAATGTTTGAAGACAAGTTTGAAGTCTGTCTTTTTTAAACACCTCTCCCTTGCCTCATCAAAACTAATTAATTAATTAATTAACTCTACCAATAAAGACTAAAAGTCAAAAAAGCTAAAGAATGGTTTGTCTATAGTCTTGAAGGAGGTAAATTTGGCAGGCTTGGTCTTTCTGATTTTCAAGCTATTCTTTCACCACCACTTTACTATGGTATGATCTAGATTCTGGATTCCAATGATCCTGGCCTAATGTTACTCTCGAATAAGTATTCCTTCTACTCTGCTAATCATAGATCTCTTTTCTTGGTATTCCACATTGTGTCCTTATGCAGACTGCATCCTACAAAATACTGGGTAAGATGGAAAGTCTTGTATTTGGATTTCAAGGATGTAAACTGTCTGACATTTGATGTCATCAATGCATGATTAAAATTGTGAAAATACGTTATTGTCACTGAGAGCAAATGAGGCGATATTAAAAATCTTTTATATTTTTTGTAGTACTTTACATATATGCACAAAAGTTTAAAAACTTCACTTCAAAGTATTTCTCCCTTAAAAATGTGCATAGCCTTATATTTACTTCAATTAAGTATTTTTCATAAATAAGAATTTAAACCATATATATATGTTCACAAAATGTGTGTGTGTGTACTCTGTGTACACACACACATTTAACCCATTTTCTATCAAAACCCCATTGGCATTTTTTTATACAGAAAAAAAAATTCTAAAATTTATATAGGACCATAAACAATATGAATATCTAACACTATCTTCAGAAAAAAGAACAAAACTTGAAGCCTTATACTTCTGATTTCAAAATGTATTTAAAAACTATAGTAGTTAAAATAATATGTTAATGTTGTAAAGACATATAGGTCAATTGAACAAAACAGAGAGCACAACAATAACACTATACAAATATGTTGAAAGGAATTTTAACAAGTGTGCCAAAGAGAACAAAATAGTGCAAAGATAGTCTCTTCAACAAATGCTGCAGGGGAACAAACAAAACAAAACAAAACAAAACTTGGCTCTCCACATCCAAAAGATTGAAATTAAATCTTTGTGACACCATACATAAAACTCAACTCAAAAATGAATTAAAAATTTCAAGGCAAAACTTGAAACTATATATAAAAAAAAAAACTAGAAGAATATATAGAGGAAACACTTCCTAATATTGGTCTTGGCCATGATTTCTTTAATGTCAAAAGCACACACTACAAAGGAAGAAATAGGCAAATGGGATTACATTAAACCAAACAGCCTTTGCACAGTGCAGGAAAAAAAAAATCAACTTATGAAATGGAAGAAAATAGTTGCAAACTATATATCTGATAAAGGGTTAATATCCAGCTGCAACTCAGTAGCAGAAAACCTAATAACCCAATTAAAAATTGGGCAAAGATCTTGGATAGACATTTCTCCTAAAAAGACATACACATAGCCAACAGACGATTCTCAACATCACTAATTATGAAGGGAATGCAAATCCTAACAATAATAAGATGCCGGTTCACAGCGGTTAGGATGTCCATCATTCAAAAATAAAGAAAAGACAAGATAGCATGAAAGCAAGAAAGAAATCAAGCAAGAAAAAAATGCAAGAGGGCACGAAAATAAGACAAAACAAAAGAAGGAAAGACAACGAAAGAAAGACAAAAAGAAAGGAAAGGGGAGGGAATGGAAGGAGGGAGGGAGAGAAAGAAGGAAGGAAGGAGGGAGGGGAAAAGAGGGAGGGAGGAACAAGGGAAGGAAGGAAAATGAATAAGAGGAAAAAAAAGACAACTATTAACAGAAAATAACAAGTATTGGTACAGATATGGAGAAACTGGACCCCTCATATTGTTGGTGAGGATATAAAATGGTGCTGCCTCTATGAGAAGCAGTATGGAGCGTTCCTAAAATAATAAAATATAGAGCTCTCAGGCGGCGCCTATGGCTCAAAGGAGCTGCCCCATATACCAGAGGTGGTGGGTTCAAACCAGACCCCAGCCAAAAACTGAAAAAAAAAAAAAAAAAAAAACAACAAAAAACAAAAAAAAACCCACCAACAACAACAACTCTCATTATGATCCTTTAATCCCATTTCTAGTTCTATATCCAAAAGAAGTGACATTGGGTTTCTTGGAGACAAATTTTCATTTCAGTATTATTTATAATGCCATGATATAAAAATAAGCTATAATTCCACTGGCATATAAATGGATAAAGAAAGCATAGTATTATGGAATACTACTATTCAATCTTTAGAAAGAAGGAAATTCTGTTATATGCCACGGCATGGATGAACTTTGAGGACATTATGCTGAGTGACCAAAACCAATCAGAGAAGAAAAAATATTACATAATTTCACTCATATGCAGTATCTAAAGTAGTCAAACTTATAGAAGCAGAAAGTATAATTTTGGTTGCCAGGGTCTGAGGACAGGAGAAGTGGGGAGGTTGATGTTCAATATATACAGAGTTTTTATCTTACAAGGTGAGTGTTCTAGGGAAATTCTGTACAACTTTGTGCTTATAGCTAGAAATACTGGGGTGGCGCCTGTGGGTAGGGTGCAGGCCCCATATGCCGGAGGTGGTGGGTTCAAACCCAGCCCTGGCCAGAAACTGCAAAAAAAAAAAGAAGAAAAGAAAGAAATACTGTAACGTATGCTTAAAATTTTTGTTAAGGGGGTAGATTTCATGTTATGTGTTTTTTATGCATTTTTTTAAAGAGCAAAAGTATTATTTTTATTTCTGTTGTTATGTTGAGGTGGTGGTGGTTATTATTATGTGGCAAGTTCTCTTTGAAACGTTTTGAAACGTTTTTTTTCCTCTGTTAATCCTCATATCTGCACTAAGATAAAAGTAGAAATGAGAAAATTAGTCTTACACAGATGATGTGGCTGGGCCCCCATAGCACAGGGGTTAGGTGCCAGCCACATGCACTGGGGCTCGTGGGTTCGAACCCAGCCCAGACATGCTAAAAACAGACAGACAAAAAAATAGCCAGGTGTTGTGGTGGGCACTTACAGTCCCAGCTACTAGGGAGGCTGAGGCAAGAGAATCGCTTGAGCCAAAGAGTTTGAGGTTGCTGTGAGTTATGACACCAAGGCACTCTACTGAGGGCAACAAAGTAAAACTCTGTCTCAATTAAAAAAAAAAAAAAAAAGATAATGTATGTTTTTCAAAGTTATAAACTTAACAAAAGTTTAAAAACTGGAATTCTGACTCACTTCATCTGACTCCAAATTCTTAAACAGCAGTGATCTATCCGATTACCTCCCATTTCTAATGTGGAAGTACAATATGTTATTTTAAAATGTAAAGAATAGGCATGTCATCCAAAAGAAAAAAGAAAGAAACCGCTG
Organism: Nycticebus coucang; assembly: GCF_027406575.1. Lineage (NCBI taxonomy): Eukaryota > Metazoa > Chordata > Mammalia > Primates > Lorisidae > Nycticebus > Nycticebus coucang. The sequence continues at coordinate 160,062,945 of NC_069781.1, forward strand.
AAGATCAGTTCTATGGATAAAAAAAACTGAGGAGACTAAAAGGAAAGCCAAAGATAAAAAGTGAGAACGTAGAAGAAAATGAATTTCATATCTGGAGAACAATAACTGTTTCAATCTGGTAATTGGTGAATATTCAAGAGAAACCACACATTATGCCCTGTATCCCCCACCATATAAAGACCCTACATAAATAAATCATAATGGTCAGCATTATTTTAGTAAATATTCATAATATAATGGATCAAATAAATCTATCTGATTAATAAATCTGTAATTAAAAAATAGAATCCTCCTCTAAAATACTTTTAGAAAATATGGTTTCTATTGAGGGATTTTTCAAATCCTTAAAGAAGTGTTTCTCCACTGTCTCCCTGGAAAGCAAGACAGATTTACACATAGGTGTCTGGCTTTCTTTTTTTGCCCTGGTGTGAAGAGGGGATAAAATTTTCTGACTACATAATTCTTTACTTTAGTATTTGCATTTAGAAAGCACCTACTCTACAAATCTACATATCTTACTGATTTAAAGTCTCTGAAAAATCGGTATTTCTTCATCTGCAAAATCGGTATTTCTCATAGTAGCATTGATTCATCTAGTTCTTTAAAAAAGATAGAGTTTGGGGAGCAACTACAGAAGAGGTATTCTTTTAATATTGAGTGGAAAAAGTAAGGTCCCTGCTTGTAGGATATTTATATTATGTTATAAACGGGCAGACTTTCTTGTTTTCACATATTTTAATATTGCTTCATAATTCAGGGTTTGATGTGAAACAGCAAAAGAGCTATGCAAAAATTAAAATATGAGGAAGTTATTAATAGAGACTGAGTGGACAGGGATCTGGCTGCTTTAGACCATGAATGGATTAACAATTCTTTAGGCCAAGAAGAATTCTCTGGGGAGATACAATTTAAACAGAGATATTAATGAGAATAAGGAATCAACCAAACAGGGTTAGCGGGGATTCCACTCCAGGAGGAGGAAAGAGCAGACAGGGAGGCTTTGAGCAAAAAGGAGTCAACAAGAGAATGAAGTCTAGAGTTCTGTAAGTTTAGGGAAGAATACCCAGAAGATGCTGGGGAAATCTGTGCAACATGGATATATAAAATAATTTTTCTCAAGGTAAGTGGTTTATGTTTTAGAGAAAATATTATGGAAAGCCATTGGATGCCTTTTTTTTGAGACCGTTTCATTACTTCACCCTTGGTAGAGTGCTGTGGAGTCACAGCTCACAGCACCTTCAACTCTTGGGCTTAAGCAATTTTCTTGCCTTCATCTCCCAAGTAGCTGGGACTATAGGCACCTGCCACAATAGCATGCCTGGCTATTTTTTGTTGTTGTTGCAGTTGTCATTGTTGTTTGGCTGGCCCAGGCCAGGTTCAAACCCACCACCCTCTCAGTGCATGTGGCCGGCGCTGTAACCACTGTGCTACAGGCACTGAGCCCCGTTGGATGACTTTTAGCAGAATTAAGAGGTCTAATAATTTACTTACACAAGCCATAGTCATATTTCCACCTGCTTTCTGCTGTCTTCTTGCACTTTGTCCTGGAGACAAAGGGTACTTTGAGACGTCCTTAATATGAGGGTACAAATGTTTAGGTTATATTGTTTTCATTTCTACGGTAAAGTTCAAGCTGTAGTTGACCTCTTCACCCAGGAGCATGCCAAATGCCCTCAAATTGGGCACATTAGGTGAGATCCCACCAATCACCCTCCCTCCTATCCCTTCCTCTTTTTTCCTCTACCCTCCCTGTCACCGTGTTTTTCCTTTTGTGTGGACGTGGAAGCAACCCAAGTACTCATCCACCCATGGATGGATTAACAATCTGAGGTGTATGTATACCATGGTGTACTATTTAGCCATAAGAAAAGATGGAGACTTTACATCTTTTGTAGTTACCTAGATGGAGTTAGAACACTTTCTTCTTACTAAAGTATCTCAAGAATAGGAAAAAAAAAAAGTATGCAATGTACTCAATGCTAATATAAAACCAATATATAGACCACAATACATTTTAAACTTGATAGTTTCATGAGAAAAAGTATTAAAGGTTAAGATGCTTTGTTTAGAGACAATTCTTTCCAAAAGTTTTCAATTCTAATTTTTGGGAACTTTATATCATTCATATACATCCAATTTACATGTATCAAACTTAGGTGTAGTTTACCTAAGTATTACTTCAAGCTGTGTATAAATACACACAAATATGAATATTTGATTATCCATATTTTCAAATTATAACATAGTAGGTAATTGTGTGGGATTTTTAAAGTAATTTTGGTTTTATAAAACAAGCTGTGATATAGACTTGTTCCTTCTGAAATAGACATGATTCTTCTTTTGAAAATGAATCTCAATTGAGAGAGAAAGACATAGAGAGGTGAAGTGAAACAGAGAGCACATATTATTCTATTATAGATGATAATATATTGAATTTAAAAATATGTCTTTATGGCTGAGAGGGTCAAAACAAGAAAAATAAATACACTGACACATATGACAGAGAAGATTTAGGATTGAAATAGTCTTGTATTTGTAGGTGATTAAGCACTGGAAAATTAGACCATATGACCAATTTAGTAATAACTTCTCTCTCTCTTTTTCACTTTTTTCTGCTTCTGTCTCTATTTCTAGCTTTTCTTCCAATACTTCTGCAATACTTGTTTCACTTAAAAAGTAAGTGGAGAGAGGGTAATTGCTGGGACCACACCTATGGTGCATCTTACAAGGGTACATGTGAAATTCACTTAGAATATAAATGTCTTAACATGGTAACTAAGAAAATGCTGTGAAGGCTATGTTAACCAGTTTGATGAAAATATTTCAAATATAAAGCCAGCACATTCTACCCCATGATTGCATTACACAGCTATGACTTAATAATAAATAAATAAAGTAAAACTAGACTATTAACTTCAAGAAGTATTGCAATTCTACATTCCTCTGGTATAGGGAAGATATTTCAAAATCATAGATCAAGATACATTCTCTAATGAAATACTATTCAGTTTGACAGCTGCAAAAGAACAAACACAGAGGCACCAAACTTTTAACTTATTCCGCTCAAAAAGATAGTGATCACTACCTTTTAAAGACATTAGTCACAGAACATTTCCCGTTTAATTGTGAAACATCAAGTCAACAGGAAGGGCTTATATTAAAATACCAGCATGACTTCTGAAACATCTCAAAAAGATGAACACTCAAAGCCATTAAAGACAAAATACTCTATCAATTTGAGTGACAATAATAGCTTGGCACATCCATTAGTACATTAATACTACATGAAGCCATTACATTGTTTCTACATATCTATTAATACTCCTTGTTTCCACATATCTATTAACACAATTAGTGACAATATGGAAAACATCCGATCATTTTAAACTTTAAAAAGGAAAAAAAATTAAAGTATATCTTTGAGAACAACCATGGTAGATTTTGTTTTACTTGCAGCTCAAAGATAAACAAACAAAAAACATAAGCATGGAAGTGTTGTTCCAGAGAGGCATATACTAATTATTGGCACAATCATGGTAATGTCCTAGAATTTGAGTTGATAAAACATCTAGTCCAAGATTAGGGTTGTAGTGTTTGAGATTAATATTTTGCATGAGCTTGTGTGTCATCTTAATTATTTACTGTCGTTGTAGTTCAGACTTAGTCATTTGAAATTCCTTGAACTTATATTTCTTCACTTAAAATATGAGGATGATATAACATCTGTCTCGCAAAATATTATTACAGTTATGAAGCCCTTTTTAGAGTCCAGCTCATTGCCAGCAACATTGGAAGCTCTTGATAAATATTAATTATTTATATTGTTTCTGTTATATGATGATTTCTAATGGGGTAGACTCATCATCTCCAGTTTATAGAAAACTAAATTTATCCCATGGATACACAGTCTAATGAGTTGTAGAGCTTTTATAAAGGGTCCTTGTTTGGGAGTTGATATATTATAGTTGTTAGATGCTCAGTGTAGAGCCTGACAATATAAACTCACAGCAACTTCAAAACAAGTAACGTAGCATCGATATTTATATTCCTTCAATATGAGTCTTTTTTCCTTTGGACATGTGCCTTTTATAATAGTGGTGTCAGACCATGTGGGAAGGCAACCACCAAGGTACAAAGGAGCCAGAGCCACAGCGGATGAGGTATTTATACCAAGTGGCTGAGATCTGACAATATTTGAAACTGACTTTCAAATATATATTTGAAATCTCAGTTTTCTAAGAGATGTTAAAGCTGAAGAAGCCATGCTAGATGTCCTATCTGGGAGGCGGTTCTGTTGCTTTAAACTTGGCTTGTGATCACTGGTGGTTTGGCTTCACAAAGTGGAGACATGTAGGACTTTCCCTCTGTGCTTGAGTTTGGCCCTTGTTCTTGACTTTGACCCAGCTACTTACCACACTTCAGTTCCTGAAATTGTTCCATTCTGATACTAAAAGAGTAGAAGGGCAAAGGGAAAATCAAGACCTGTCAAAGTCTGCCCAAGATAAAAGGACATATTGGCTTCTGGTCCTGTAGCATTAGCCCACAACAGGTGTCCAATTTTGATTTTTCTATGTCCTACTCTGGGGCCAGTGTACAAAAGTCAGACATCTGCCTTCAGTTTTATATGTACTTTGGTTTGATGGCTGTCTCACATTATTGTACTGAACCAAAAAATGTTTATTTTTCTACCAAAAACATCTCCCACAGAAAAACCCTTGAGCCTGTCCATTCTTTTTCTTTCCAAATTTAGAAAAGCTTAAAATAAATTAGAAAGGAATAATTGTTAATTCTATTAGATAGCGATATTCTACATTGTAGATACATGTTTTTTCTTTTTCCAAACTGTATAAATAATGTAATTCACCAAGCATTCTCAGGTAACTCAAGGAATGAATGCAATCAGAGAAATTCCTGAGCAAAATAAATTTGTGGTAACTGGTTTTTCCAATTCTTAACTGTCCCCACATATCATAAGATACATCTTTGTCACAAGGTATAAGGGAGCTCTGTGAAATAGGTAGATATCAATGTGGCGCCTAAGCATTTTTTTTCATAATTGTAACTTAAATGTATCGCTAGAAGCTTATATTTTCTAGTTGTAAAGAGGCTGTCTGGTATCTCTCCAGCTTAGCTGAGAATCCGACCCCTGATCCCTGATCTTCACCACTCTTCTGTAGAATCTTTACTCTTTCTTATATCACCCTCTGGGATAGCATTAAGAAGAAAGTTCAGAGAAAAGGTCATTTTCTGGGCGGACAGCTTGCATCTGTCTGAAAGGAAACTTCATTTATTTCCACTTTATGCTATTTTATTTGAAAAGGGGTGTTTAAGTGATATTCACTTGCTTCTTGCTCTACTAGTAAGAAAAATTACAGACCACAGATAAACAGGTCAGTTGAAGAGCTCAAAGATTTTCTTCTTAAGAAATAATCCCAAAGTCTGATAGAAAAAAAAAAAATACAAGGCATTTTTTTCTCCCATTGTGAAGAGTTGCTTATTGACTAATCAGTATTCCCATGAGATTTTATTAAAGAAATATATTAATAAAAATTAATACAACTGATATGTTACTTGTCACTTGTTAAAATAGATAAACTGAAATATAACTTCTAATATAAATTGTTGATGATCTATCCTTACTCAACCTTTTCAAAGGGTGATTGGGAAGTATTTGCCCATCTTTAAGTCTATGCACCTTTGGCGTTAGTAATTCTACAAATACAAATACAGATGTACCCCACAGACATCTTTGCTCACGTCTGAGAATGTATACCATAGCATTGCTTGTAATTGTTTTCTGTGGATGAACAGTTCGATTATTTTCAAGTTTTACACCACTTATACAAAATGTGGCAATCAAAGCATAGTATACAATAGAGACTATAAAGATGAAGTATATCCATAGGCATTGACTAATAAAGATGACTGCATATATGCAAAACCAAAAATGAGAGACTGATATGGGGTGATGTCTAAGGGAGCCGTCCATTAAATTAAATTTGAGGGCTAAATGTCTGGTTGCCTTTACTAAGTATGTGATCATATGCAAGGCAGCCGATGTGTCTGAGCCTCAGATTCCTCCTCTGCTAATGTAATGCTCATAATAATGCACTAGGTAGGTTTTACATACATCAGAATTGATATTGGGAAATGGAATGAGTAGTTAGAAATTTTCTTTTTACTTATAGAAGCATTAAAATATCAAAATCAAATGTCCATGAATTTGGAGATTATGTTTACAATATTCAGAACTAAATTTACAGTGAATACATTGTGCAGCAAACCAATTACTGTAAAGTGAAGTTTGATAAATTAATAAATAAATATATTCTAAAGGTTTGAAATACTATATACATCCCATGTTCCAAGTTCTGTGTTTGGTGCTAAGGATACTAACCGTAATGCTCATACCATAGCCTTTCCTTTGAGAGTAAGAACTGCTGGCCTTTGGGGGTGAATATATGGGATTCCTAGCCCTTCCGGCATGAGGCAAAAGTAGTTCAAAGATTTCTCATTCATTTAAAGCAATAAATTAAAATGAAAATTGTGTAAGGAGCACTACACATTGTTAAATGTTGTTGTTGTTGCGGGTTTTGGCTGAGGTCAGGTTTGAACCCGCCACCTCTAGCATATGGGGCCAGAGCCCTACTCCTTGAGCCACAGGAGCCACCCCACTGTGAAATTGTTAAAACAGTGCCAATAATAATGATGATGATGTCATGCTTATGACTAGGAATCTTCTCTGTGCAGATAGCTAAGTACCTTAATCAATGTAAACAATTTAATCTTTACAAAAATGATTGAGGGGCAGCTGTTGCTATTCCCATTTGACACCCAAGAAATCTTGAATGAGGCAATATTAAGTCACACAACTGCATCTCTAAGTGTCTATAAGCACAGATACTGTGCTTATAAGAACAGATCTCGCCTACTTTAACTGTTACATTATAAAACTTCCTAATATAATAATAATAATATATAATAATACAGCTTGTTTTCTTAACTAGTTTTCTTAACTTTTGTGGTTTATTCTAGTAAAATGACTACACATGTAAATTCAGTGTTATCTTCATATATAAATCCATATGTTGTGACATTTTTCTTAAGGAAGTATTATAATTTTGTATCTCAATTTGATCCACAGGTCAATACTAAACTCATATTCAGGTAACCAATTGTCATAATATTAATGAGAGCAAATAATTAGTCTAACATCAACAGCAAACTTCATTTGCTAGAATATGTAAATGTAAAAAAACTGCTTTTATCTAGTTGGAAGTTTATAGCATTAATTGAAAGCAAGCCTATTTTAATTATATTGCATTTGCAACAAGTGTCTGAAAATAATCATGCAAATACTTCAGAAGCTTCAAGGAGAAGTACAAATCACTTAAACATTAGGAAGGAAAATGGCTAAAATCTGTATAGATATAGATGGATGATCTTTCATCAGCAGTTAAGGTTATAAATCACAGGATTAATCAGCAGGAAATGTATTTGCTATTAGAAGTCAAATAAATATGGGATGATTCTATGTATTCATTAATTTATTCATCCGTGTTTCCTTTATTTGTTCATGATTCATTTGCTTATTCAATATTTCTTTAATATGTATTTTGTGCCTGCTTGGCACCAAGCAAATTTCTGTAAGAAAGTTCAGGAAATTAAATAGACTCATTCATACTTAGACTTGGGAAGAACTACAATCTCCCTAAAACTGTATTTGTATGGATGACTTTGACTCTATTAAAAGTCTACTTTTACTCAACATAAAAAGTATAAATTACTCATAAACTGTGTAATTTAAATGGGCTATAAAAAGAGGCTATTTTAAAAGTCTACAAATAGTATGTATAAAATGAAATAAGGAATGGTATCATGCTCTAGGGATCATAACAGTGGGAAGAGACTACTGTCTCTAGTTTTGAAGTGGCAAGGGCAGGGATGGTCATCAGAATGCTGAGAGATGACTGAAGGCCTTCCAAACATCTGTGCCCATAAGTGAAAGGAAATAGATTAAGGTGACACATCAGGGAAGGCACCTGGGGATAAATACCGCAGTCCACTCCTCTATTACCCTTCCCATTTGATGTGGGATTTTGTTCCTATCTCTCTCATTAATCCAACTTAACCACATCTAGAGCACAGTACAAGCCAAGGGGTGCACTGTAGGTAGGTTAAGTAGAGTGAGTCTGGAGGGCTGAGTGGATGAGACCCCACACATTGAATGCAGTAGTTTAATACACAGAAGTGAATTCTCTTCATATGCATTCACAGCATTTTCTCCCTGCCCTGTCATTTCCACCCAATCTCTGGGAGTACATGTAACAAACTAAAGCAGTGGTTCTCAACCTTCCTATTACTGCGATCCTTTGATACAGTTCCTCATGTTGTGGTGACCCCCATCCATAAAATTATTTTCATTGCCACTTCATGAAAATAATTTTATGGATGGGGGTCACCACAACATGAGGAACTGTATTAAAGGGTCGTGGCATTAGGAAGGTTGAGAACCACTGAACTAGAGTGATACAAATTTTTTTAAAAATGCATGGTTTTCTCATCTTTGAGTTGCTCTATGAGTGACTTTTTTTTTTTTTAGCACAACCATGGGTGTGATCCCTGATTAGAAAGATCTTTGTTTTCATGAAGTCTCAAAAGTGTCTATTCAATTCTTTATTAACATTTTTTGCCCATTCATCCTGAGTTGTGATTAGTGGAAATAAGATAAATAGAAAAAAATAGAGTAGAAAAAGTGAACTGATGTGGGAAGAGGACTAAAAGTCTCCTTCTCAGAGAGATGTAGTTTGTTCACAATCAACTGGTGATGGAGGCCAGAGAAAGTGACACAACTTCTGAATTAAATGTTTTTCAAGAAAGTGAAGACCATATGAATGTTAGAGGTGCGACTTCCCGTCTTCTTTCCTCACACAACCTATCTTGAGCTTTATGAGAAGTCAGTATACCGTATTCTCCTACATTCTGATGTTTGAGTGTGTCTGAGTGTGTCTGAGTGTGTGAATATAAGTGTTCACGAGTGTGATTACTAAAAGTAACATTCTGCCTCCCTGGAGCAAAAAGATAAGACTCATGTCTCATTTAAAGCAGTTGTTATATTAAAATAATATGGAGTTATTTTTAAAATATTGTGCAAAAAAATGAATACAGCATTTTTTCAGAAACTGACACTTATCAGCTATATATTAAATAATGAATAGTAAATATAAATAATAAAAATGAACTAATACAGTTGGTCCTCAATACCTATAAGTTCAATATTTGTGAATTCAACCAACCAACAAGTAATGACACAAATAAAAAGATATGCTATAACAACTATTTGCATGGCATTCACATTGAATTAGATATTATACCTAAATCTAGAGATGATTTAAAGTATACAGGATGTTCATAGGTCTTGCAAATACTATCCCATTTTATATAACGTACTTAAGAATCCATGGATTTTGATATCTCTGGTGGTCCTGGAACCAATCCCCTGTGGATACTCAGGGACAACTATACTTACTCTCCGCTTCCTCATCTAAACACCTACCATCAAGTTTCATCCATTCTAAAGCATTTTGAGCCCAACTATCACAAATTAGTAATACGCAAGGGCTATTCGTGTCTCTTACAGATGAATTTGTGAGATTAGAAACCATGTTCATTTTACTTAAAGGGCAAAAAAATTCTGCTTTAAATAAATACACTTACATACAGAAACCAAATATGCTAGGGTATTTTTGTTAACCACTTGGGAAAAAGGAGGGACTTCACCCAGGCTGCACAGAATATATGAATGGTATGGTGTCTAGTATAGAAATGTGAAGTGTGCTTCGGACACTGTCTTTCTGTTGATACAGATTTGAATTCAAATCTAGCTTCTTCCATCATTAGTGTGTAATCTTGAGCAAGTGACTTGACGTTTCTTCTGAGTTTGCTTCCTAAACTAGAACATAAGTATTTTTTTATTACCATTTTGTGGGAACATTGAGAGGTTTAGCAGGATTTTTCTTGTCTCCGTGCTCGATTTCTTCCATAGGTAATCAATCATATCATCACCATTTTCCTTTTCTTTATAATACCTAGCTACCCATTAAAATATTAATATGATTTACCCACTGAGTGTAGTAAAGCTATGCTGAACTTCACTGAGTTATTAACCTTCGTATTGTTTTCCCTTCTGTAACATGTCAGCACTGCAAGAGATAATTGCAAATGACTAAAGCTAAAATGTAAGATACGGTTACCTGAAACTACTAATGGGGTTATACCCACTCGTGCATTCAGTATTGTTGCCCTGACTAAGAATGCTTGATTCATCTTCTTACTGAAAATCTCACTTATTCCAGTGAGATAGTCTGGAATGGCCTACTAGAGCTATACCATTGACTGCAGGTCCAGTAACTGGCACTCACAGCCTCCAAAGTCTAATTTGGAGCATAGAGTATTTCAGGAAAATCCTGCTTTCTTACTCTCTCTGTCATTATTTCTGCCTTACTAAGAGAGGTTACAGTTCACTCATAACCTGTCATTGATATGTATGTGTATATGTATATGTTTATGCACATGTATACATACACACACCAATTGATATGATTATGTTTCCGCCATTGAAATAGTCATACTAGCAGCTCTAGTCACACTGATTACTCAAGCTCCAATTCCCCTAAGTGGATGTGAAGAGCCAGGTGGTGCCCTCACATGTCCTCATATAAATGTACCACAGGGAGGAATCTGTAGCATAGGTCCATATTTTGAAAAAATTTAAAAACCAACTTTATTGTTAATTAAGTGTTAAATCAGAATGTGGTACATAACAGGCAAATTATTAGGAGATTGCCTAGACCGAAAGAAATCTCATGCTTTCGTACAGCCAAGTAGATACAATCCATTACACACTTGTTCTCCAGATAAACACTATGTGGTCTTCAATTAAGAGAAGTTGGCAGCACTGCGTCTAACATCTAGTTCATCCTAAAATCACTTGATAATGGGAGAGACTATCAATGTTAGCTAGTTGGCTTTACTCAAAGGAAAAATAAACTTTATTGTAATAAATAGTTTTACAATGGTGGAAGTAGGTTACCACCAAAATTAGGCTCCTGCCCTACCTCAAAAACTATGAGATAAAGACACTCTCTTTCTTGATTACATTTCAGGAAGGTGGTTCTATGAGAAAAACAAAACAAATCAAAGCAAAACAAAATAAAACAAATAAAAAAAACCCAACATTCCTGAATCATAAAGATGAAAAGAGGTGAGGTGAGTTTAACTTTTAAAATTATTTACATACATTTCAAAGAGCCAGAGGAGCAACTTAAACATTCCATAAAGTACATGCTTTTGGAAAAGGGAAGAAGGAAGTTTCTTCCCTTCTCCTCAATCAGGAGTATTGAGACTTTTGTTTTAAATGTGTATTTTCCCTAGCAATACACATATCCATACCCACAGATGCACTCACACACATTTTCATAAATTTTACTCTGATGCATTTGACTGCAAGCTGCTTACAGCTTCTGTCACTCCTTCTCAGATGGTGCTTCTTGGTGCCCTCACAGGGCATCACGGGGTGAGGGCATCACGGGGTGAGAGCTGTGTTCTCACCTGGCAGCAGGACAGAGAGGCAGGGACAGGCAGACCTCTGAAGCCTTTTTTAGAAGAGCACTGATGCCACTTGTGAGGATGAAGTTCTCACGATCAAGGCCCTTCTTACGACATATATGCATCACCACAATGGTTATTAAGTTTTTTTTTTTTTATTGTTAAATCACAGCTGTGTACATTAGTGCAATCGGGGTACAATGTGCTGGTTTCATATACAATCTGAAATATTCTCATCAAACTGTTCAATGTAGCCTTCATGGCATTTTCTTAGTTATTGTATGTAGACATTTGTATTCTGCATTTAGTAAGTTTCCCCGTACCCATTCTAAGATGCACCGTAGGTGTGGCCCCACCCATTACCCTCACTCCACCCTAACCTCCCTGCTCCCTTCCCCTTCCTTGGCCCTTTCCTCATAGTCATGTGCTGTAGTTGGGTTATAGCCTTCATGTGGAAGCTATAATAGCTTCATAGTAGGGCTGAGTACATTGGATACTTTTTCTTCCATTCCTGAGATACTTTGCTAAGAAGAATATGTTCCAGCTCCATCCATGTAAACATGAAAGAGGTGAAGTCTCCATCTTTCTTTAAGGCTGCATAATATTCCACGGTGTACATGTACCACAATTTGCTAGTCCATTCATGGGTCGATGGGCACTTGGCCTTCTTCCATGACTTAGCAATTATGAATCGGGCTGCAATAAGCATTCTGGTGCAAATAACTATTTTTGGTCTTTTGGATATATACCAGAGGAATAGTAGAGGAATTGAAGGATCAAATGGAAGGTCTATTTTAGATCCCTAGGTGATCTCCAAACATCTTTCCAAAAGGAAAGTATTCATTTGCAATCCCATCAGCAGTGCAGAAGTATTTCCTTTTCTGCACATCCACGCCAACATCTCCAGTTTATTTGTTATTCTGATAGAAAGATAGCATTCTGCAAACACTTTCTTATTCATTGCTTTTTCACTCAATAAACTATCCTACTCCTGGATTATTTTGCCATATTTTTTCATAGAATATTTTTCATTTGTTTAATTTACAGATTTATAATACTCCAAACTGTGGATGTACCACAATTTTTTCAACCACTCCTCATGTAAGGTCATATTACAGACTGCAAAAGAATTACCTAGAAGGCTGTAGTGAATTACTTTGTGCATATTTATCTTTGTATTGTTGGGTGTTATTTTTAGGACAGATTTCTATCACATTTAGCAAATGAAAGCAAGTGTGTTATTTGTGCAAAGTAAGATCAGGTCCTGCATAAAATCCCATAACACACTCTGCAATGTGTTTTATCATTTCAGGAATTTCTAATTGATTAAACAATCCTGAAAAGTGGCCTGGGTGAGTGAACCATCATGGCCTTACAATTTCTAACCATTCAGAAGGATGTGTAGGAATTTAGGAAGGTCGTGGAGGAGTTTAGGAAGGTCATGGAGGACTGCGCCCAGGTATCTTCTTGAAATTCTGCCTGGCACCTCTTGAGCCTCCAGTAGGTTCTATTTCTTCCATCAAAGCACTCACTATTCTGCATTATAATCATTGATTTTCTTGTTGGTCTCTTTTTCCTTCAGGGAAGAGAGTCCAACTTATTGAACTACTCTAAATGCCTGGAGCTGTTTAGATGCTTCGGGACACAGAGAAGACTAAATGGAGATGAGTGAACATAAGGACAAGATTAAAAGTTGAGGAAAACAGGTAATCTGTACATTAATCATCTGGGGTTTAAAATGTCTCATTCCAGATGCTTCGTACAAAGTGGTACTTGTTAAAATGCAAATTCTTTCCCCTTTCTCCTTCAGGGTTTTAGGGGTAGGGAGTTATATTCTCTTCGTTATCTATCAACACAAGAGAATTTGAAGCACATACAACAGAAATCACATGTGAAGACTGATTTTTGACCTAGAAAAGTGGCCTTCCCATGCTGTAAAGTTAAGGGATGGTTTATTTCAGAGTTGTATCTAAGTTCCCTTATAATGTCTCCAGGGCTCTCAATTTCCATCTACATTTCTTGGTGCCAGTAAGTCTCTCCCCTTCTCTTCCTTTCTGTTCTGTTGCTATACAGCTATTAGTAAACACGATGTAATTTATTAGAGAAGGACATTGAATTTAAATTGTCTTAAGCAAAATGAGTCAAAAAATATCTGGAGTCCTTTTGCTAGTTTTCTCCTCTCTTCTTTCTTTAGCACTCTAACCAACCCCTTAGATTTTACAGTAAAATCTATTGTTGTGGGAATAGGAAATATATATATATATATATATATATATATATATCTCATATATATAACATCTATATGTTATTTTATATGATAAAGTTACTATATATTATTATAATATTTTGTATTTTTATATATACTGTACATATATATTCACTTCAAATTCGAAGTGAATTTGAAAGAATAAAATTAAATCAATGAAAGACAGTACTTGGGTTATGGAATAAGAAGGAAAAGAACATAGTGATCATCAGAATATTAATCTAAAGGTGGTTTTCTTCCCCCCTCTGTCTTAATTAGTTGTGTGGTATTTTCTGAAAATAAAGTTCATGGTTCATTTACTCAGACAAATAGGTCAACAAGTCATTGTTCCCAAATGAAGTTTTTGAATTTTTAAAAGTTTATGAAAATAACATTGAGAGTCTTTAACTTGTTTTTAAATAGATTTTTTAAAAATTATTAAGAATCATAAATATAATGGCAGAAACTCCTGGGCAAATCAAACTGTCCTCCTATTTTTTTAGTATGTATGCTCTTATTTGAGCTTGTCCTGGTGACTTTGGTTGTCTCATGTAATCAAAAAGTTATAATTTATGGGTTATATATGCCTTTGATTAATAATAAATTGGAAGTGAATTATTATTTAATAAATGCCATGGGTTTGGAAGTCTAAACCAGATGGTCCTATGATTCCTGACCTTTATTTCCCCAACAAAATCTTTTTATTGTTTTCTTCTTTCTTTTGAATTATCTCAAAACAACCTAGGGAAAAAAATCTGTGCTTTGATAGACAGACTGAAATTTTGCTTCTATATTTAGAACCACTCAGCAGAGTGTTACTCTGACTTTAGTTTTATCACCTTTAAAATGGGATTGCTGGTACTAACAGCAAAGAATTGCTATAAAGTACGAATGGTATTTTTGTGTGGCCTATTGCCAATGTTTTATAAATTTTAGTTTTCCTTTTGACTCCCAAGTTTTTATTGTTTGATATCTCATTTCTGCCTTAACTGGAGTTCATTGAAGATCACTCACCACTATATGCATTCCACAGGGTAAAAAGCAGAGTGATGTTTTATTAAAAATTGGTGAATAAACACATAAGTGGATGTACTAAAGAAAACTAATGAACTTTGAAATGTGTTACATAAAGACTATATGAAAAGCATGTCTTTCACCAAACAAATAGACTGGAAGAGACTATCATGGATTAAGTGCAAATACCCAATTGTCACAAAACGCCTGTGATAATAACATTAACCACCTTCAACAAAGTGTTAACATTCGGATTTTAAGAAAGTAATATTGTCTGACCCACTTAAAATGCATAGCACATGTGAGATAAGAATGCTAACAGATTACAAAAAGGAATGCACAGTCTCTTCCTCTGCCCCTAAAGCCAACTGTAGCAAAGGGAGCTATTTTCAGAAAGGAACAAGGGGACAAGAAATGTTTCTGAAATAGACTAATGCTGGCTCGGTGCGTGTAGCTCAGCAAATAGGGCATCAGCCACATACACCAGAGCTGGAGGGTTTGAATCCAGTCCGGGCCTGCCAAACAACGACAAGTACAACCAAAAAATAGCTGGGCATTGTGGCGGGCATCTGTAGTCCCAGCTACTTGGGAGGCTGAGGCAAGGGACTTGCTTAAGCCCAAGTGTTAGAGGTTGCTGTGAGCTGTGATGCCCAGCACTCTACTGAGGGCGACGTGAGACTCTGTCCCCACCTCCCAAAAAAGAAATAGACTAATGCTTTTTTTTCAGGTTTAAATAAGATAAAAAATGTATATATTATTTCAACTTTGAACTGTCCAACTTACCTTAAGACATGCAGAATCTTAATGTGATTTATACTTATTCACGGAAGTCAAAAGCCTTTGCAGAGAAATTCCTGGAAGATAAACCCCTCTGTATGGCCAGCATACGTGTAAGTGTATAGATACCAAGTCTGAATTCACTTTCTTCAAATCCAAGTTCTTTTCTTTTTTTGGCCGGGGCTGGGTTTGAACCCGCCACCTCCGGCATATGGGACCGGCGCCCTACCCGCTGAGCCACAGGCACCGCCCCCAAGTTCTTTTCTAACACTAACATGGAAATTGTGTTTCTGGTTCAAAATCTTAGGAAATCTGTGGACAGTGTCCCAAGAATAACTGACCTATGGATGCATATGCAAATTGGTTCAGGGGCTTCAGGGACAACCTTAAAGCTAATAGTATTCCTTAGGTAAAGAAGCCCTGGTTTATTTATCAGCTGATAAGTGTTGACAGTTATGTTTATCTGTTAATATGTATATGTGTTTTTTAGGTCAGTAATTGGCCTAGTGTCTCTAGGCAATATCTGTAACCACCAAAATCCCAAAGAAGTGTCATAAGGGAAATGGGGGCAGGTACTTGGTTGAAGGGGTATATATTTCATCATGTCATATACTCAGAGCATCTCTGAAGTATAGGAGACCCTGAGCACTGCACTCAATGTGAGTTCGGGATCAGGTTAAGGCAGCCTTTCCATTATAGTTTGAATTAATTAATCAATGTAATAACTCACTGCCAGTCCAGGAGGCTTCCAAGCAACAAAGGAGATTTAATTTTCTGGGGTTGGTGGTGGTGTTGTTTACAAAGATGCTCTAAAGCATGAAGGCTCCAGAGGTACAAGCCTCCA
The DNA here is from genome assembly GCF_027406575.1 of Nycticebus coucang. Taxonomy (NCBI): domain Eukaryota; kingdom Metazoa; phylum Chordata; class Mammalia; order Primates; family Lorisidae; genus Nycticebus; species Nycticebus coucang. Next base: position 160,079,432 of record NC_069781.1, read on the forward strand.
AATAGAGGCCCTGCCTACTTGGTCTAAGGCAATACTATGCCCAAGAATGATGAGTCCTTCAGGGAGACATTTGCACTAATTAATGTATGAGAGGATTGACACGTGGTACAAAACACCAATTTTAAAACTTCTCTATGCCCATAGAATTACTGAGCACGCTGGAATGTTCAGATGAACTCTCCACGCATTCTTCCCCTATAGGCACCCTCTCAGCAACACCAAGTTATTTTTATGGAAATTCAATAGTGTTTGGACACCGGAGGGAATTTGCCTTCCAGTCTGAGAGTCTAGTGTCTTTCTTTGAGCAAGGACTGACATTTGTGTAGGATAGGACCATTTCTAGCCTAGGAACTTTTTAAAAGAGAACTGAGATAACCTAAGTTCCTTCCTTAATAGAGTCAACTGGACTCAGTGAACGTGTCCACAGAAGACAGACCACATAGTAAATGAAATCAATGAGGCTAAAAGAGGGAGAATTAAGCTAGCATGGTTCTATGATGCATAATCACACACACACTGTATTAAAAAAATAGAGAAAAGGTCTTGCTTTCTTTATTTCTATGAAATAGTCTCAATATGGCAAGAAATAGACAGCTGATACTACATGGAATACTTTATCTGTATCAGTAGTTCTCAACCAGGGAGAATGTGCATATTGCCATCCTCACCCCTCAGGACACCTGTCAATGTCAAAGACATTTTTATCTCTGACACTTTAGAGGAGGGGGCTACTGACATCCAGTGTTCAGAGACCAGGATGCCGCTAAACATTCTTTGAAGCACAGATAATTTTCTACAAAAGAGAAATATCCAGCTCAAAATGTTAATAGCACCGATGTGGTAAAACGCAACACATATGTAAATAAAACATGCTATGATGTTATTTTCCATTATTGTATGAAACATGGATTAAGGTTCTAAGATCTCCATATCTTCTATGTAAAATGGGTATATAAAATAAATTATTTATGTAACTCAGAGATTAATAAAGAAAAGGATAGACTCGGATTCTGCACCTGGTCTGTGTGACTCACTCATATAGCCCTGAAGTATTAGCTTTTTCTATATGTTATTTTTGATTTCATAAAAGGGGTTTCAATGGTATACCTGTCATAGTTCTGGAGGTCATCCCTTTGTTGTACCTGTGTAAGGGGAGATTAGTGATCTCCCATCATCTGATTTTGAAGTTCTCCCAGCCCTGCCTCCACTTTTTTTTTAACTTATGGACTAAGGATTTATTTTCTATTGTAGCATAGGTCCTTGCAGTCTCTTTGTAAGCTGAATGCTGAAGAAACTTAGTGTTTAATTAAAATGATAGTATCACCATTTAAAGGTTAAAAGACACAAGTAATAATTTTCCAGTTTCAGAAGGCTTAGCGAGTTGGTTATTGCAAGAATGCTTCTTATGCGCCTGGCTCGCTTTGAGAAAGAGGCAAAAAAAAAAGAGGATCTTGCATTTCTACAGATAGGAATTCTAGATCTGATTGCTTCGGTGAAGAACATTTAAGGAGGGTTAGGCACTTCTGGCTAGGGAAGAAAAAAAAAAGACTTCATGTTAAAAGTTTCGTAGTTGACTATAGTAAGTCCCGTTCAACTTTTCCAACTTTTGTGGCTGTTTGCAAGCTATTGTAGAACACGGATCTCCCAATGCTGCAAAAGAAGAAGAACATCTAGGGCCTGTTGTGCATCCCCCAAAGGGGGCCTTGAGAGAGCTCAGATGAAGGAAGAATATTGGAAACATAAAGTCATGTGATTGAAAGTGTGCATGACCTCCTGATCATTGTAGTGAATGATCTTGCTTCCTAGATCACAATGAAAACGCAAATATGAATCCCACTTGGCCAAATGATCACGTTTATCCATCTCTGTGCATTTCCTCTATATAGATGTGCATTTTCTCCTATTAATTTTTTTTTTTTTTTGAGGCAGGGTCTCACTCTGTCACCCTGTGTAGAGTGTTGTGGGGTCATCATAGCTCACAGCAACCTTAAACTCTTGGACTCAAATGATCCTCTTGTCTCAGCCTTCTTAGTAGCTGGAACTTCCGGCTTGTGCCACCACACTCTGCCAGTTTTTCTATATTTAGTACAGACAGGGTCTCACTCTTGCTCAGGCTGGTCGCGAACTCCTGAACTCAAGGAATCCACTTGCCTTGGACAACCAGTGTGCTAGGATTAAAGGTGAACCACCATGCCCAGCCTCTCTCCTGTTAATTAGAATCACCTTGCTTCTTATATAAGCCAATCAATCCTCCCACCAATGTACAAGTTCCAAGAAGGTAGTGACACCCAAGTGTGTGTTCCTCACAGTTGTATTTTTTATACCTAGAAGACCACTTACGCAAGATTGACAGGTAAGATTATGTTTTAAATAAACTATTCATGCAGTGATTTCAAATGTAAAAGAAAAGAATGCTGAGGACCACGGACTGCTCAGAATACGGATGAGTCTATTTGGTTTTCATTGTATGCTTCCTGTGATACTCAGATACTGGAGGGTAATGCAGAATAAAAGGGAAAAATAAATAGCAGGCATAATTGAGAGACCTCCAGGGATTCCCAGAAATATTTGGAATCCTGGATACATTTATATTGAACCAGCATTAAAAGGTATGAGCAAGCATCTGTAAAAGAAAATTTACAAAAGCTACCACACACTCACTCAAGGTAGCTGTCACCTCATCCCAGGACTGCCAGAGTAAAGTAGGTGCCAACGTACAATTTTACAATTTGTACTGTCAATGCTGTGACACAAAGAAGCTTCATCTCCTTCAATTGATTTCACTTTTCATCTATCCATTTATTTATCTTTTACACTTCATGCACCAAATTATTAAAGTGGGAGAACAGCAAAATCTATAATCAAAACTTTACCTGAAGAAGGTAGGAATAGGAGAAGGGACTAGGAAGATACCCACGGGGCACTTGCCTTTGGCATTGGTGAAGCCTAAGAAATGAGGAGCAGAATAAAAAGAGCTCACTTTTGTTCCAGAGAATGACAGAAATACTCTTGACATAAGAATGCCAGTGGACAGTGTGTTCCTTTAAGGGGAAACACTTTTCTCTCTCATAGTTTACTAGTAATGTGTGAAACTTCTTCCCCTGCACGTATAGCTCTTCTAGTGTTTCCTGGTCACAACTTCTGAAAAATCTATTTAATGGGACATTTTTCCCCTCAAAACTCCTAGAAATTCCTGCTATATATAATATCATGTTCTGCATCTACAATTCTGGTCTAATAAAATTTTATACAAGAATAACACATCAAAGCTAAAACCTTGCACAATCACAATTGTCACTGAAAATGGAAATATTATCATTCATAAGCACCAAGTATTTCTTTTTTAATAGAAGAGTGGAATAAAGAGTGTTTTTATTTATAATTTTTTTTACACCAAAATTCTGTTTCCCTTTCTGCTGGGCCACCACCTGTCCCCAGCAGATGCTTTTTCTATTAATCCTTTCACAGTGACCATTGCCAGATCATTACCTAGATTCTCATGGTTCTTAGCAGAAAAACTTCGTTCTTTCCTGAAGACATTTATATTCCTTTTCTCTCTCTCTCTCCCCCTCCCTCCCATTATGGTATCTTGGTATATCCATCTTTCTTCTCTAAAATACACTAGTAAAAATGAAATAGAATTCTAAACTCTTTGATAATTTGTAAGCAAATTAACGAAGTTGATATTCTCTTAATAAATGCTGCCGCCTCCGTGGTTGTTTAAAAAAACAAAAAACAAAGCCAGGCATCGTGGTGATACACAGATACACACCAGTATTCCCAGCTACTTGGGAGGCTTAGGTGGGAGGATTGTTTGAGCCCAGGAGTTTCAGGATTGTGCGACTGTACTCCAGCCTGGGCAACAGACACCCTATCCCTATGAAAAGGGGGGAAAAAAACACTAATTGCTTTATAATTAAGTCACATTCATTTATTTATATTAAAATACAATGGTAATTCAAATTTGTCTCCATTTCCAAATTACCTCAATTCAAAAGTATGCTCTGATTACAGTTTCCATTTTTGTCTATCTTAGAAATTATGTAATGTGATTATAAGAGCAAATGTTTCAGTGTATGCTTATTAGAGCGAATTCACCCTATGTCTTCATGAAGGAGTATTCATCCTTTTCCCACTGAAAACACTATGATATCTGTGTTTATTATCTTGTTTCTGAACTTAAAGTGGCAAAGATATCATTCAGTATCATCCCCAAACCCTATTTGAACTTCATAACCATGTGATCTTATGCTAATGATTTAACTTCTTGAAATCTTACCTTTTAATTGATACAGTAGAGACTGGTAAAGCTCCACCTCACATAGAATTATCTAAGACTCGAAGACAACTTAGGGCTAAGGCCCTGGTACACCACTTGATGTCCTGGGAGTGCTCAGCAAGCTTTAGATTCTGTTACCCCACATTCCCTATACAGGCTTTTGGTACACTTTTATAAAAAGGGGATGAGTCCACAGTTCAAAACAATCCTCTGTCCTTATTCCATCATGATCTGGTTTGTTTTCAAGATTTACCTAAATAATGACTGCAAATGTAAGTACACTTACTGGCATAAATTAAGTTCTCAGTAAACAATAGGTAGTATTATAATTTCATTATCTTTATACAAAGACACATTTCCTTCTATTCTGGATAATTCTGCTGGGGATGAGGAGAAAAATGCCTCTTTGAACCAATTTATTCATCAGCTAATGGAATTTCCTATGTCACCCACTATTGGAAGTTTTGGCTCACATTGGGCAGAAAATAAGGAATAGAGAGATTTGTGGTGTTTTTATAGAAATTTTTATAGAAATCAAAATTTGTCCCAATTTTCTTATCATTATAATCTCTGAAGTTCATTGGGAACATCCTCCAAGGCTTGATGTGAAATGAACAGATGCCCTGCCTTTTAATTTAATTTCTGTTTAATTTTATGCAAGGACTAACTGTTTTCCTTAAGTCATTTTTATTACAGTTCATACAAGAAAGAGCTCTTGCAAGTAATTACTTCATAAAATTTGAAGGAATAAATCACAGAACCTCGGGATTAATAGGAAATGCCGGCATAAATCTTCCTTACATGCCAGCAGAGAACCTCCTGAAATAATACACTAAAATCATAGAATGCTAAAGAGGGGCTGGAGTAGAAGAAAAGAACTTCTTTCCCAAATGCCTGATTTTGCCTCCTAAAGAAATTAATCCCCACATAACATAGGTAAGCTACCCAAGTTCCACAGTGCAACTCATGCCAATCCTTGGACTGAGTCTTCACATACACCTGGTGATGAATTTTATTAAATTTAGAGAATAAGTCATGTAACTTGTCAACAGAACTCAATAGTCATTGGCCAAAATAGGACTGGAGACATAAACCTCATTGGTGGTTGGGGCCAGTGAGGAATAAACAATCAAAGTTCCATGCTCTTGCTTTTTGGTTTGTGCCTAACATGGTGTCAGATGTGTTGTGTGTATTCTCCTAACCTCTTGAGGGCTGTTCTTTTTCCTTCTTTCCAAAAGAGACAGAAGAGATTGAGATTGAAATTACCCCTTGGGGAAACCAGGAAGAAATAGGCACTTGTTAGCTTATTCTAGCTCTTTAAAAAAAAAAAATGTTTACTACAGTTCAGCATTTAGGATTTTGCTCTGATTCCTTGAAGACACCTATTTACTTCTAAGATAATTTCTCCCAGGCATACAAGGGGGAGAAAGGAGTTTTCAAAAAAGCATAGCAGTCCAGTCATATTTACTAGAGTGTAAATGTTTTTCAAAATAAATGAACTGTCAACATACTCTGAATGAAGTCTATTAGGAATTCAAATGTAAGTTACATAAGGTTTTCAAAAGCACAATAAATTGCACAATAATTGGGTCAGAGTTGACTTGAGAGACCCTCCTACTTTCAAAGTTTGGCTTCCTTACATTAGAAAGGCAGAATAATTAGTACTATTTAGCCAAAATGACCTTCAAGACAATCTAGTTCAACATTTAAAATCCACATTTGCAAAGGCCCAGGAGGACTAAAATCATTTCCAGTGGTCTTATTTACTGCCACAAAAAATTAAGACACATAACTCGTTACCCCAAATTTAAAAATACTTCACAGTGCTGTCTTCTCAAATCCTAACTACAAGTCCTTGTGGGGTGGGGGAAGAGAAACATTAAAAAAAAAAAAGAAAGAAATTTGAGACTGTCATCATTTAAGGATGCAGCATCAGGATAGAAGCAAGGAAAGATTAAGAAGAAGCCTTTTCAGTATTATACAAAAATACAAGAAAGGAAAGATAAAGTTGAGGAATCTAAGGATACTTGAAACTTCAGAAAGTAGTTCTAATTAACCATATCAACTTTGACAGTGAAGGAAATGATAGCTAGGATAATGGACTAAAGATATATTTGATAGAAGGATATCTTGCTTTTTACTCTTTACTATTCCATTTAAAATTTGGAAGGATGATAAAGAAAGCCTAAGTATGTGAGGAAGGGAATATGTATAGGTATTTTAGGACCTCACTGGTCGAAAGGTGCGTTTGTCACTCAGTGTAAGCTAATTAATTGTTATATGCAGAGGTGGTGACCTGGTTTTTCCAAGGTGCTTAATTTTTTATTAGAAACAGAAAATACAGACTCTTTAGTTGTATATTTCCTTGTCTTTAGAAACATGACTATCTAAACCAAAACACATTTCTTGGTGAATTCAGCTTGTAGGTAACTAAAGGTAGGCAGGTAACTAGTTTAAGCATTTGATATTATATGTTACTGTAAACATTCATTCAGTTTACAATAAAATATGCTAATATTCTTCCAACTAGATGGTAAAGGAGAGAGGCCTAGAAGAAAACAAAGAAAATGGTAAGATAAAAACAAAAAGACTGATGCAAAGTGGAATGAAACTAGAAGAGTTAAAGCAAAAGATGAAGCCAATTGCATCAAATTCTGCCCACTACTCACACTAGCACAGACTGAAAATAATTCCCTTTCTCAATCATTACCATCTTGGTAACTTTGATAGGTACTATCTAAGTAGTTAGGTGATAACAAAAAAATACGTATAACTGTATGGTGCAAAAATGAGGTTATAGAAGAGACAGAAGTTATGAACATCACTTTATAAAACAAAGCTACTTGTAACTGTCCCCTCTCTTTTCTCCTCCAATGCATCAAATTCATAATTTCCAGAGCTTTTTGAATAGACTAAAACTTGATCCATGAATATTGTTAAGGAGAAAGACTGGGCTTTTAACAGGTTACTTTGGCAGAACAAAGAAGATTTTACTAAAGAGACTAACCAGAGATAAGGGAGGAAAAGCAAATGATGTTAGCCACAGAATCTGAATATCACGCTCAAAATTCCAACCTTATCACATTAACGAGATTTAACTGAGCAACCTCTCTTTACTTTTTATTGTGAGAAATGTTTGGCAAAAAAAAACATTTCTAATTCTTATAGTGATAAATAGATTTTCTCAATTATCATTACAATGGATAATAATTACTAATATTAAGGTATTTTCTGGTAGCCACACTTGGTGATCTATGCCATGTTCTTGCAGGGCAATCTCTTATTTCAGCTGCATTCATGGCGAAAATGTTCCATGTGTTACAAGAGTGCTGCATAAGAAGTTTCTACCATATCACTTGTTTTCTAACTCAGGTGTTTTTGCCAAATGCTAAGGAGTTTATTCACAGATGGATTGGACAGCCCAAAGATCCAAAGGAATTAACATATGTGGTGACCATCCTAAACCAAAGGAGAGTGTGAATTATGGTCAAATGCCTCTATCTCTCATCCTTCAACTTTCCACATGGTGCTTCAGAAGCTAGCAGCAGGATTACATGCCAGTTGTCTACAAAGGGAACTATGTCTTTTTCTCAGCATTGCTTTCAGGAAGACTAAAAGGTACCCCAAACAGCTGGGTAATTTTTTTTGTTTTCTTAGATAAAATTAGATCCAATTTTCAGAACATAATGCTTTATTTCACAGAGATGCCCATATTCTTCGCACAGTACCAGGGAAACTCTTTACCCACAGGTAAATGAAGGTGTTTGGAAAAGACAGGAGAGACTTGAGGTCCTCTAGGAAGAAAAAACAAACAAACAACAACAAAAAAAAAATTAGCAAAGACTGGTAGAGAAAAACCAGGGATCCCTTAGGCACAAGAGAGGTCATTACAAGACAATAGTGTTCTAGCAGCAAATTGTCCCTCCCCACATAGGCCCCCCCACTGAGACATGATCTGTAGACCTCACATGGAAGAAGCTGGTTTCCCAACTTTGCCCTTGGAAAATTTATTTCTCTTCCTACTGGAAAAGCAGCCTCCTGGGTCCTACAGTTTACTGTGTTTTCCCAGATCGTCACTGTTTCCTTTGCAATTTCAGCAATATTTTTGATGGCTTGACAGTCCAAACTAGCCTGACATTTCCAAAGCAGCATACAATGAGAAAACAGCTGAGTTCTTGATTTTGTAAGTATTTTCAAAGAGAATAGAGACATTCACATCCAGCTTTGTCATTCCTTATCTTAATGAGCCTAAATTGATAGATTAACCAACCCAAAGCTTATGAGATTTTTCTGTTAAACTTAATAAATGTTTTTAAAAATGGATTTGACACAGTTTTTGAATGCCCACTTAAAATACTGAACCATCTGAGACCAGGGAAGAAGGTTATTAAAAGAAACATTGGGGCACTGAAGGGCAAAATACCTTTGGAAAACTACTTGTAATGAAATGTTTAAATGATAAGTAGCACACAATTCTATACACTGGAAACATGACCCATATGAAATAATGCTCATGTGATTCATGAGATTAGGGGAACATAGAGCTTAAGGATAAAAATTACATAGAATAAAGACAACATAATTATTTGTAACCAGTATGGTTTCTAGGAAAGTGGATCCTGTCAAGTGAAAAAATGTCTTTGTGCTGCTGGGTTTCCAAGTATGAAGGTGGGCCTGGAGCCAATTACAGTGAAAAGAGTACAGAAGTGAATCACTTTTCTTTATTGAGTAAGAGGACTCTAGTAACTCTCTGGCAATTCATGCAGGAGTGGGGAAAAAAGTGAAATGAGAACAGACAGTGAACGTCTTGAGGGGCTATGAAAGTAGGTGATTATGACTGGAAAATCGTTCAACTTTTTCCATTTCATGGTAACCAACATTTATTTTAAAGGCCATATACTTGTCATGCATTGTGGAGTTGTTTTTCTTATGAGGTAAGCCAATTTCCTATTATATCCCAACTCCCCAAATCCCAGCAGAGATCCTTTCTTCCTTCCGTACTCCATTAAATCTATTACACTGCACAATGCTTTCTGTGCAAAGGGCATTTTAAGGGAACTGTGAAAGGACTTCATGGGCTACTTTTCAGAGCAGGGACAGCACACGCAGATGGTGGTACAGGAGCAAAGTGATAAAGGGAGAACAGCTCTCTACCCTTCCCCGTTCTCTCCCCCAATGTTAGTGAAGGCTTTGGATTCACACAGGAATTAAAAACATATAAAAGGACCAGAATAATAAGATTTAAATAGAAAAAAGAGGAAACAGACACATAGGCCAATGGAACAAGGATTGCAGAAGTAAACCACCATATATGTGGTCCAATAGCTTCTAACAAGATGCCAAACCCATTACATTGGAAGAAAACACTCTTAAATACACAAACCAAAAAAAAAATCCTGAAAATTGGACATCTCCAGGCCAAAGAACAATTTGGACTATTGCAATATACCATACAGAAAAATTAACCCAAAGTAGATGAAACTCTTAAATACAATATCTAAAACTGTAAAACTTGGAGAAGAAAGCATAGGAGAAAATCTTATACTTTAGAGTTGGAAATGATATCTTGGGTATGACATCAAAAATGTGAGAAACAAACATTAAAATCAAAAAAGGACCATAAAACTTGTGATCTAGTATTTTTTGTAACAACGTGCATCAAACTGGAGACCATTCTCCTAAGTGAGATATCACAAGAATGAAAAAATAAAGACTGTATAATCCAATACTATAGGAACTAGTTGATCAACACTCATGGGCATATATGCAAGTAAAATTCAATGGAAATGAAGTGGGCTGGAGGTGGGACGAGGGGTTGGATCAATTCACACCTAACGGGTATGATGCATACATTCCGGGAGAAGGTCACACGTACAATGTTGACCTAAAATGTACAAAGGCAAGTTATGTAACCCAAATGTGTGTACCGCATTTATTATTCTGAAATTTAAAAGAAAGAAAAAAAGGACAACATCAATATTAAATACTTCTAATCATCAAAGGATACAATCAACAGAGGGAAAAGGCAACTACATAATAAGGAAGAATATTTCCAAATAAAATGCTTTATAAGAGGCTAACATCCAGAATATTTAAAGAGTGCTACAACTCAACAACAACAACAACAAAAACATGTAAACCAATTTAAACATGGGAAAAAGACTTAACTATTTCTCCAGAGAAGATATAAAAACAGTCCAAATGTATGTGAAAAGATGCTCAACATCACTAACCGTCAGGGAAATGCAAATAAAAACCACTGTGATATCTGTGGCACTTATTTTTAAAACATTGGAGCAAATATGACATAATGTTCCATTTGTTAAATATCTATGGTGAGTTTTTGTTATGTTATTCTCCATATTTTCTGATATTTTTATAATATTATAATACATGAATTTAATTTCAAATAAAAAATCCAATATATTACCTCACATCTATCAGAACACCTACTGTAACAACAATAATAACAAACAACAAAAAAAAAGAAAATAAAAAGTGTTGCATGAGCTCAATTTACAATCACCAAAGTGTGGAAACAGCCTAAATGCTCACCAATGGATTAACAAGCTGTGGTATATGTATACCATGGAATACTATTCAGCCATTCAAAAAGATGGGGACTTTACATCTTTCGTGTTAACCTGGATTGAGTTGGAATACATTATTCTTAGTAAAGAATCACAAGAATAGAGAAGCAAGAATCCAATGTGCTCAAGTCTATAATGAAGGGAGCAGGTGATCTAATACAAGGGTAGGGGAATGAAGGATCTGGGGGAAAAGGAAGCGGGAGAAGGACGGGGTCATTGTATACAGCACACCTCTCCAGGGAGGGACATAATTACAAGAGCAACTGCAATCAGTGTAACCTAATTCTTTGTACCCTCAATGAATCCCAAACAATAAAAAAAATAATAATTTTAAAACAGAAAGTGTTGCATGGATATGGAGAAATTGGTATACAAAGGTATACTGTACCTTTCTACACCATACGTTGGAATATAGAATGATATGTTTTCTATGAAAAACATGGAAGTTCTTCAAAAAACTAAAATGAAAATTATATTATTTAGCAATTCTGCTTCTGGGTATATGTATCCAAATGAAATGAATGTGGGGTTTCAAATGGATATTTGTGCAGCCATGTTCATAGCAGCATTATTCACATTAGCCAAAAGGTGGAAGGAACCCAAATGTCTATCAGAATGAATGAATGGCTTAGATAATGCAGTACACGCATGCACTGGAATAGTATTCAGCCTTAAAAAAGGAAGAACACTTTGGCACATCATGGAAGAACCTTAAAGGCATTATACTAAGTAAAGTAAGGTTGTCCCTAGGAGAAAAACAGTGTGCAATTTCACTTACATGATGTATCTAGAGTAGTCAAACTCACAAAAACAGAAGGTAGAATAGTGGTTACCAGGGGCTAGAAAGCGAGCAAAGGGGGTACTGTTGCTTATTAGGTATAGAATTTGAGATTTGTTGAGATGAAAACTTTTTGGAGATCTGTTACACAGCCATGTGAATATAATTAACATTATTACACCATATGCTAAAAATAGGTAATATAGCAAATGTTATATGTTTATGTATTTTACAATAATTTTAAAGACGAAAAGGGTATCAGGTAGTAGGGACAGTCTCTCAGAGCAAGGACTTAGGAGCAGAGATCAGAGCATAAGGAAAAAGTCACAGAGAGATCTAATGCAGCTTTCCTAGAAGCAAGAATGGGAAATGACGTGCTCTGGGAGTAGGATTGCGTGGGAGAGATCAGTGTGCAGGGAAATCGGAAACTGGAGGGAGGGCTGGACGGTGTGTGTGTGGGGGGGTCAGTAGAGTGAAGCCCTGGACATCTCCAAGGTCCAATGTAGGCATGTAAGGAGGCTGGATTCAAGTTTAGATTCAAGTTTGTTTTGTGAAGGAGGGTGATCTGATCTTATACACTTCTTTGATTTTTTGCTTTAATGAGAAAGTTTTATGAAAGCCTGAGCAGAACCAGGGACCCCCGTCTGGAGCTGTTTCATCATCCCAAGGCGGAGTAAGAGATGCTCTTCCATGACTGAGTGAGTCACATCCCCTCTCAGGGCCTTAGAGAACACAGTCTTACTCATTCTTTCAGAGCTGAGAAACAAGATTTATCCATCTAATAATTCTGTGATTCTCTTCAGAACAGGAAGGTCTCTACTACTGTATAACTCTGGCAGAATGAGGCTTAGGAAAGCATTTCTCTTGACTGTCTTCTCTAGTTCCTGCCCCGGCATGCTTATTCTTTATAGAAATGTATATTTCACCATTTTCATTTGGAAAAAAATATGATTTCATTTGAAATCAGCACTCCGAGGAATGTTGTCTTTTCTCATCTTCCTGATTTTGACATGTTCTATGAACTTGGGAGAACTGTAGGCTACAGCTGAAGGGAGAACTAGGAAGAGAAACTAACTAGAGACCCAGAAAATGACATAACATTTGGACTTCTGATTTTTTTCTAGGTTTAGGCATGTTCAGTACAAGTATTTTTTTAAATAATACAGCACATGATTTATATTTGAACAGAACTGGTCCTCAAATCTCGCTTTGACACCTAGGAATTCAGGTTTCCATGAGAGATCTCTAATTAAAGAGTATCAGTACTCTTTCAGATTATCATATCCAAGTTTTAACAGTTCTTTCTTTTTTTTTTTAATTAAGTCAAATACACATAGATCATGAATACATTCATGAATATGTAGGGTACAATGTGCTGATTTTTTTTTATACAATCTGATATGGTTAGATCAAACCAATCAACATAGCTTTCACCTCATGTCCTTGATTCTTCATTTTTTTCAAACAGAACATACAGCCTGCTGTATACCTTATACATAGCTACACAGTACTGACAAAGCATAATCAGATTATTTTTAATATGATCTATGTTATTCTTGAGTTTTGTGAATTTAGATAATTTTCTGGAACTAGCTAAACTTTGTTTCCCTCACCTAAACAGGAATCAATGATGTCTGCACCTCACATGGTGGGTTTTACCATTTCCCCCAATTTTTCCTTCTTCGTCTTTCTATTTATGTGTGGGTAGATAAATGGGTCTCAGTTTGTGCTTATGAGATGTACATGGGAGATATACAAAGATATTTCTAAGTATTTAATTTTTAGTTATCTCAAAGGTAAGGAAACTATCCCCAAGTAACTCACCAGGCATGTACTTCAAGGAATGAATTTTAGATAGATAGCCAGTAGACAGGATTATAATTCTGACTCTGTTGTTAGCTAGATCAAATCATTACGACCTCAAAGGTGTTCACTTTGGGTGAGCCTCATTTCCTTCATTGTGAATTGACCTTGGAAACCCCCAATCCAGCTGGAGAGACTTATATAAAAAGAAGTTTTCTTTTTATCTTGTCAGACTATCTGCTATCTACCACCTTTTATCTCCTTCTATTTCCATAGGTTTTATTCCTTTAGAGAGCAGCAGAGAATCAGAGCCCTCACCCCTGTCCCCTTAGACTACTCAATATGTAACCAGGTTTGTGCATCCAGGAACACGAGACTCAAGCTCACATAAGCCTTGCTTACATCAAGCTCTAAGATTTAGCAGCCTACTTAAGAGTCTCCAATGGTAGTTGGCCAGGTTTGACCATACCCTCTGTTAAACTCTTTAAGTTGCAATCAACAAGGAATCATATTAATTTTCTTACCTATTTGCGCTTCTCAAAATAATCAACAGGGAGGAGGGATAGGAATCTTCACTACAAGTCTTCCAGCAAAAGAAAAGGTTAAACAAACAATCTAAGACATACATCATAGAGATGGGAACTTGTTTCTGAAACTGGAAGTTCCTTCAGGATCTCATATAGCCCTACATATTAAGTGTATCCTCCAGGAATAGTTTCAACCTCAAGGAAAGGTAGCTTAAATAGAGGTTCTAAGCTCTTACAAAACATATATTATGCAGAGGTGGCTGCTGTTGTTGGTTGTACAACCTAGTGATGTCAGGATCAGCACCTCTGCAACATATTTGGAATTTTCCTATCTCTAATTGGTTCATGGAAATAAAAAACAAGGATGATGTGTATTTCTGTATCACATTCATATTCTAAATAGAATAAAGGGAAAGAATGAATGATGTTCTTTTCCAAAAAGCTTTTTTAAAATATCTGTTTCTCATAGGAAATATAATTTCTTTTCAGAAAGTCTCAAGTTTCAATACTTTGTGCATTTTTTAAATTTTAGTTTTAGTTTCTTTTTATTGGGCTAAAATATAAACACTTTTTTATTTATTCAAGTAAAAGTTGAGAACATATATCTCAGTTAATGTGGCAAAGATGGTAGCACTCACCAAATATTCTATCTGCTCCATGGTTTCTCCCCTCCCCTGTTCAATTAGGCAGGAGTGTGTGATTAAGTTCTGGACAATGTAATGCAAGCAGGAGCTGGCAGATGGGACTTGGAACAAATCTCTTTAAAATGTAGTGCTTTTATTTATTCATTATTATTTTGTTTGGTTTTGTTTTAATTAAGCACACTACTTTCCTCTAAAAACCCTGGTACTGTTAATTAAAAAACAGAAGAATAAATATTTTAAAAGTCTCTACCACAAGATAACATGTGCAAGCAGGTTGGGAACAGAATTGAAAGCCATGCTCAGAGGACTTTACTATTATTCACACACATAACGTAGAAGGTGGTGTAGTGAAAAGGGTGAGGCTTGGGGTTAGTTAGGCATGAATTGAAGATTGAGAAGTGCTGAACTACCTGATGCAGGGATTTTATGTCTCACCACAAGAACAGAAAGTAAATATAATTTAGCCCTAGGTAATCAGAAAAAAACAAGCTGTGGTACTCATCCACAGCCCTCACTCTGAGCAGTAAGATCTCATAGGCATTACTTGAATATTCATACTTATCATTTTCTTTCAAATTTGAATTTTCCCTAGTACCTGTTTCCAGATAGTGCTCAGTATGTGTTTTATGGTCACACAGCAGTCAACAGATTTCATTTTTGTAAAAAACATGGATGTGAGTGATTCATTGTAAATCAATCAGGAGGGCAGAGTATAAAGGACATTCCCCAAACTTGCATCTCATTAAACAACCTCAATTTTGTTTTCACCCACAGGTGAAAGCATATATCTCCATTTGTAGAAATGCTCACTGTTTTATTGTGAGACTCTGGTGCAGGATAAAGAGCATCCAGAATGCTGTTCTCTGTCTCTTTAAGAAGAATCCATATGAAGACTTCACCTCAGGAAGTTTTAACAACTTTTTTTTGGCCTATCCACATTTGTTGTTTACAGTTGCCTCCCAGACCAAGTTGATGGGAAAAAATAAGCAACTAAAAATAAACAAGGTCTTTCATTCACAGGGGTAATGCAGTTACATAAGTCAAAGTGGCAGGTCATATGAAGCCTTCTGTGATTCCTTAGGGCTTCTGTCTCATTTCACTGCCTAGCAAACAGCGAAACAGTAGGATATATATTTTTCAATTAGGTTGTCAATATTTTGACCAAACAACCAATTTATAACTTTCAGGATTACTGTTCTGTTCGTGAGAACCACTAGAAGTTGCTGCGTGCTGAAATTCAACTTGGAGTTTTGAAACAGCATGATTAAGGAGCATGTGCTAACTTGTTTCCCGGGCTTCATCTGCCTGTCAGCCAAGGAAGTGTAACCCACTCATCATTGTTCCTGATTTCGTGAGATGAACCACTTCTGCATGTTAAACCCACTAATACAAATAATAAAGTTAATAACAAGATGCGATTAAAAATATTAAAGACCCTCTGTTTGAAGGTGAGTATTTATGAACAGGGTTATCAGAATCAGAATTCTACAAAAACAATGGATGAGGTACTTTAATGCAAAATAACAATTATTTTCCCTACAGTGGAAGAAGAATTGGCTTATTGACTACTTTTTCCAATCCCCAAGGAGTATTTAGTCTCTTATAAGTATAGCTTCCCTGTGCTTTAGTAAAATAATGTGGACTTGGGAATCCTGAAAACTTACATGCTCTCCCACTTCTTTCACTAACTATATGACCATGTGTAGGTCTTAACTCTTGAGCCTCATTTTCATTATCTGTGAAATTAACATGCTGATAGATATTTAATATAGGCCCTTGGAGAGAATCAAGTGAGTGAAGTGAATGTACATTACGAACCAGAAAGCACTATGGAAATGTTAGTTATTATTGATGTTGTAGGTCAATCTTTCATGTTGCAGTTACAGAGACAGACATATGTATATGTATTTATGTATTTTATATATGTATAATGTGTCCATTAAATGAATTATAATTGCCTACAATATTAATAGCTTTAATGGCATTAAGCCATGGGGCAGTAATTGAACATTGAATAAGAGTTTAAGAGGGTAAAAGAGAGAAGAAACTCATTGTTTTATAGATACACAAATAAAATATTTTCTTCTATAAATTTTTTCTTTATTAGGAACGAATAAAGCGATACCCATAGCCTTTTAATATTTGTTACTTTAGGTTTTCGTGAGATCCCAATGGGGACAATTATAGCCAAAAGTGTAATTATTCAGTATAATGCAATTTCCTTTGTTCTAGCTGAGCTCTGCTTATATCAAATCCTCATCTGAGGAACTGAGATATTCAGTGTCAATAATCAATTGACCCAAATCATAGACAGGCTTTTGGGAAACATACACATAGCAAGAAGAGAAGTTTAAGAGGCATCCCAGGAAACCTCATTTGATTGTGTAACCTAAATCATTAGAGATGCAAAACAGAAATAGTTGCATACTTTGGCTCTTTAAAATATAAATAGAATACCTTGGGAGAAATTTGCTCAGAAGCAATATTTAAAATGTCAAAGTGACACAAAACAATATGAGGTCACGAGAAACTTGATAAATACATTTCTCTCTTATTTTTTTCTTGTTGCCTTTAAAAAGTTGTAGTACATCTGGCACTTGTATCGAAGGCCACCACCATGACTCCCACTGTCTAGCACTTTACTCCCTCTTAAATACAACTGATTGGCCCTCGCTACACAGATCACGCTCAAATTGTCTAAACATCTGCTAGTGTCATTGGAACATTACTGATTAAATTCCCACAGCCACCTGCTCTTCCATCTCAGCTTCCCTGGTTACTTTAATGCCTCTTCCTTATGTCCTATCCCAACAGCATGTTCATGGTTAATCGTAAATACCAACGCTGCCAAATGTCTACAAGTAGAAGACACACGTTAGAAAGGCATCTGACAGAATCCACTGGCTAGCTGAAAGGACCTTAGTCCAGGACCATCTTTGGTTTGCAGTGCCACCGACGGGTTATTTCTAACTGCTTTATGTAATTGTGTGTCTCCATCCAAATCTTTATTTCTAGGAAAAATATATATAGTAGCAGAGTTCACCACCTCCCTACATTGACCACCTCCTTAAGTTGATCTGAATTTCATAGACCAGACACATACCATATATGTGTACACATCAGTATAGCAGGTCTGGTTCCTTATGTTGACCACCTCTTTATGCTGAGCATTCTGTTGTTATCCCTTGGGTGGTCAACATACAGAGGTTCTATTGTGATTCATCAGTATTATAGGCTAATAATACAGTCACATTGATTGGGCAAAGACCTACGGCTACCCATCTATATAATAAGGCATATTAGACATGAGAAGCCCAACACTACCCAACGTCCATTACAACCTACTCACTGTTCTTCTTTACTGATGACATTTCATCTAGATGTAGACATGCACAAATATTTAAGTATCTACTATCTAGTCATCATTATTAGCCCTTGAACTCTTGGTGCTTAGACAAAGATAGCCAAATGTCCTGCTCTCATAGCATTCATTCTCATGAAGGGAAATAACACCATCAAAAATCACTATATGTGCTTACATACAGTGAAATGTGTATAATGCTCATTATATGTGCTTACATATAATGAAATGTATAAGATCAAATGAGCAAAAGATAGAGACAGAGGACTTCATAAAGGTTGTCAAAGAAGAATTCTCTGGAAAGGCCAGATACACTCTAAATTCTGTATGCTAAGAAGTACCCAGTAGAGTGGATTGTTCTGAAAAAAAAAAAAAAAAAGAAAGAAATTTTCAAGGCCAAAATCAGGGTGAAATGTTCTGAGATGGGGATGGGCTTGATTTGGTTGAGGAATCGCCATGTCTAGAGGATTGTGAAACAAAGGCAACAAGGTAGGATATGGAGTTGGAGAGGACAAGAAGTGATCTATGCTAAGCCAGGTTGTGAAGCTTGGACTTATGACAAGTGCAAACAGAGGTTAGTAGAAGCTGTCAAGGGGGAGGCACAATCTGCTTTATGCTTTTACAAATTCTATAGAATAGAGATTGTTGAAGAGTAGAGGTAGAAACAAAGACCTGAGAAATGATGATGATGTAAAGGAGGTCAGATGTGGTTAAATGTAGAACCTATTTTTGAAGTACCATATTCTATGCTAAATGTTGAAGATGCTGCTAAAAACAAATAAGATATAGCTCTTATTCTTATAACATCTTCATTTGTCATGGTAAGATAGAAACTGAACAATGAACCATGTGTGCAAGGAGAGTCTTCACTTGGAGATATTCAGAAGGTCTAGAGTGCACGTCCGGAGCAGAACTCATGAAGATTTCATATTTATATATTGCAATTGAAATTTATAGATTGAAAATAAAGGGATACCTAGTCCTTACTCCTTCACCATGGCTTATGTCAGCCTTCTGGAGTTTCTGATTGACAACAATTATGAGGACTATCCAGAAAGTGTCTAGACATGTATGTAATTGTTGCATGGTTGGACACTTTCTGGACAGCCATGATATATTTCAGTAGATTTATATATTTCCCATTCACAGAATGCTTTATGGAAAAGAAAAATCAGAACAAAATGTACCTTTTTATTACAAAACAGCATAATTAATAGATTACATATATGATAAGGTACTGGGGTATTAATATTACTATAAAACATTGGCTCATTTGAAGCTATAAAAATGTTGGATCATTGAAAATTATTATTTGAAATATACACCAAACCTCTGATCCATGTGAAAGGAGGAGGCATAGATTTTGAATATAATGAGATTAATTCTCATAAGAGAATAACTTATGCAGCATGCCAGCAGCATAGTTTAAGTTACTGATTTAAAATATCATTTCTAATGTTAATCAGAATTGGGCTCAGATCCTAGATCTGTGAATTCTAGCTTCATGACCCTTTGGGAGATTATTTAATCTTTCTTAATTTGCTTTCTTGTTTATAAAATTAAAAATGGTACCTACGTCATGAAATTGTAATGAAGACTAAATTTGACAATTCAGAGTGAGGGTCCATATGTGTATAAGTGCTCAAAACTCCCACCAATTTTCAATGTTCTTCTGTATTAGGGCTTAACACAATATCTGGAACCGAATTAGTATTTTTGTCAAATGCATGGAATAAGAAAAAATGAGTTTCTGATTCATATAAGCAGGAAACCTCTACTCTCCTATGTGATCTGCGCTTCTCCAACATGGAATATGTAAGGGGCAGCGATCTAATTCCTTCTTTTCCCTCCATTGCCATCCTATGCCTCTGTTATGCTTTGGCAAAAAATAATAATAAAATTAAATAAAAGAAAAGAAGGCTGAACCTGCACCTGCAAGGCATTGTGTAATGAACTTCCGCCTAAATATCAGTTAATCATTTTCCAAATCATCGTCTTCAGCCTTGGCTAAATCACCTTTAATTCTCTGCACATTGGGCCCTCTCGCCTCTGCACTTCAGTAGCAATCCCATTTCCTGGGGGTTTAACACATTTTTAGAATGTTCAAATAAGGGAGGAGGAATTATGTTTTTCTAAAAACTTGGAATTTGAAGTGATGTTTTAGCAAAGCATGAAAGCTTAGATCCTGCCCACACTAAGGGCAGTTCTGCTGTCCAGAGCATTATGATGCCTTTTAGTGGCACATTCTGTTTTCTATGATTTACGATACGTTTATTATTCTCTTTGCTTCTATCTGTCCCCAGAGCCACTTCCCTGCTCTTCTCTTAGATGGTATAAATAAGTAAATTTGAAATTTGTTCCTACACAAAAATATGAAAACAAAACAAAATGGCGTAGCTGAGTCTGTGAAGCCCATTTAATTGAATCCTCACATGTTAAAAGGACAGTAAATTGAGATTCCAAGGGGAGATTGAACTTAGAATTTGCACGGCCAAAGGCAGTGGTTGAAATCCAAGGGCTGACCAGCAAATTAGGCCCCTTTAGGCTGCGGGAACAGATAACCATCAGAAATCACACCACCTTTTGGCTTGACTTTGCTTAAAGCTGAATAAATAGATAATCTCTTAATTACAATAACTGTGTAAATATTAATTAAACTCTGAGCAAATATTTGCATGCTACCTTCAAAAGAAAATACCACTGAAGCACATAAGCTTTGTCATAGTCTCATGCCTCCTATCTGCCACTCTTTAGAATACTCAGTTGTTTTTTTTTAAATATTGTGTTCCATAAGAAACGTTCATTTCCTTTTGTGCTTCTCCCTCTCCTTCAGCTACACACAAAAAAACAAAAATGGAAGAGCATAGTCCAGCAATAAAAATGATAATAGTTATAATTTTTTATACTCTTTGAAATGGTTACATGTACACGTACACACTCATTTACATGTATGTACTTAGACTGAATTCTAAGCAAAACTTTGCCATCTGTCTTAACACAACAATAAGACTAGCTGTTTATTGTTTTTTGAGTGCTACCAAAGGCCGGAACACTGCTACGTATGTGAAAATCATTTCAATAAAGCCTCAGAGAAACCATCTCAGGTATTATTATTTCAAATTTAATTTGAATTAAATTTACATTTAATTTAAAATTTGGAAATATACAAAAAATAAAAATACTGAAACTCAAATAATTGAATAAATATGCAACTATCACTTATTCAGTGAATAGCCTAACGGCAACTTCAACCTATTTCTGTTTGTTACTCTTTTGCCTTTTATCAACATGCCATGATTTTTTTCCCTCTAAAAATTCCTTCCCCCAAATGCATTATTTCTCAGTTGGTCCATAGCTTCTCCCAGGATGGGCAGGCTGACACCAAGTGGCATAGTCTTTGTTCTCCTTCATTCTTTGAGGGGTGGAAGATGAGAATAATCCATCTTGTGATATCACTGATTAAAACCTCTCACCCTTTCCTTATCCCTGAGGTCAGGAGAAGGAACCTTACACTTTGGGCTGCCCAGATTTCCCCTTGAAGTTCCAGACCTAAAATACTTCTTTGCTTTGCTTTGCTTTGCTTTGCTTTGCTTTTCTCTTCTCTTCCTTTCCCTTCCCTTCCTTTCCCTTCTCTTCTCTTCTCTTCTTTTCTATGGGCTGAATCCGCTTCCTTTGATCAAGATAAGGAAGATGGACACCCTTTTTCATGAGGACTAAGATACTTATCTTTGAGACTGGCTCTCCTTACAAACTGTAACAGCTTAGTTTTCATCATCAAAACTCTTTCATTCGTAAAACCAAAATGATATTCTGTAAGATAACATGTGATTCTAAGCACTGTGGAGCATGTTCACAGAAGATGATTCTTTATTTACTCATTCATTTATTTGAGACAGGGTCTAATGCTTCACCTGGGCTAGAGTGCAGTGGCAGAATCATAGCTCACTGTAGTCTCGAACTCCTGGGCGCAAATGATTCTCCTGCTTCTAGCTCCCAAGTAACTGGAACAACTGGGACTATAGGTGCACATCACTATACCTGGTAATTTTTTTTTTATTTTATTTTTTTAAAAGCAGAATTGAATAGAATATTTTTATACAGGGTGGACATAAAGTTCATGTGCAATGTACCATGTTAAACTTATTTTATTTTTATTTATTTATTATTTTTTTTATTGTTGGGGATTCATTGAGGGTACAATAAGCCAGGTTGCACTGATTGCATTTGTTAGGTAAAGTCCCTCTTGCAATCATGTCTTGCCCCCAGAAGGCACGCACCAACGCCCCGCTCCCCTCCTTCCTTCCCTCTCTCTGCTTTTCCTCTCCCCCCCCATAACCTTAATTGTCATTAATTGTCCTCATATCAAAATTGAGTACATAGGATTCATGCTTCTCCATTCTTGTGATGCTTTGTCACTACTTGGCCCAAGCTTGTCTCAAACCCCTGGCTTCAACTAATGTTCCTTCCTCAGCCTCCCAAGTGCTAGAATTACAAGCATGAGCCACTGCACCCAGCCAAAGCTGTTCATTAAAGATGTAAAGTGAGTTACATACAAGGGGTTCTTTTTACATACAAGGGATTCTTTTTAAACTTCTCATCTTTTCACATGTCTACATAATGCTTTAGTTTATGTTTGGTGTGAGAATATCATCCATGACAAGCTGTCTTGTTTTGCCCAGAACTGAGGGCAATCCTAGGACATGGAGAAAGGCCCAGACAAATGGGGGCAAAGCAGTCACTTATCTGAAACTTCATGACATGACAGGTTTATAGCTGTTCCAGTTTCTGTGATGTTAAACCTTTTTTTTTTTTTTTTAATCGTTGGGGATTCATTGAGGGTACAAAGAACCAGGTTACATTGATTGCCAGCTTTTAATCTAGGTATATCCAACTCCTACGGGCACCTGACGACCCTGTGTTTATCTTATCAGAGTGTGTTTAGAAGCTGTAATCACGATGATTTCCTCCCCGAAGTCTGACATGAAACATCTTACTCAGTCCTTCTTGGAGGGGAATTGAAGTGTAATTCTTTACTCTTTTGTCATCAGCACTCTTAAAACTTGCAAAAAAGGATATGGCTGCTCCATCAAAAATTTCAAATGAATTTTTGCAGACTCTGTGTGAAATGTTCATCTTAAACCATATGGAATAGTTATTTTCTCCCTTGAGAAAATTTAAGAACGAAACTTGAGAGGGAATTATGGCTAAACTCATAAAGTAAATACTGACAACGCATTCACGTCTTGTTCCAGGTACTGGCACATTTCAATGCGAAACTGATTTTCTTTGAATATCAACAAAATGTATGCATTTTTAATTCCCAGGCTGATACAGACCTTGTGAATTTATCTTAGAACTGAATAATAACCAGGATCATACAGTATTTTTTATAAAGCCCTAATTTTCCATTTTCAAATGACAATTCTCTAAACTGATTCTATTCTTCATCATTAAATTGTCAAGAGGCAACTTCTCTTTATTATATTTGAAACACTTTAGAAATTAGTAATTATATTTCCATTATATTCTTCAGTGACACATCAGATTTTCTTTTTTCCTTTAATTTTATTCAGTTCTTTAGTTAAAAAAAATATATAAAATCTAGACTCTATTCCACATACAAACTATGAAAAAAATACATCATAGCAGTTTCAGAGAATCTTATAAATGAAGGAAAATATATCTTTCCTTTTCCCATTTATTTTATTCAATTCATTAGCTAAAATATATATATTAAATATTTAGTTGAAATATATATTATATATTTATATATAGATATTTAATCTAGAATGTATTCCACATGTAAATGATGAAAAAGTAACAGTTTCAGAGAATATTATAAATGAAGGAAAAATATATGTTTAAAGACAGATATTATCCAACAGGAAATATGACTTAGGGTACCTAATCATCAGTTGTTACATACCTGGTGGCTGAAAAGAGAACAGCAACAAGAATAAAATGCAAGTTAAAGAAACAGGTGAATGTGTTTATCCGAATATCACACTTTCTTACTTACTGCAGCTTGTAAGTCCATTGATAAACAAGGGGGTAAAGAAAATGTGACATATTGTATTGAATACTATATTGTACGTGTAAAAATTTGTTTACAGGGTAGATCTCATATAAAGTATTCTTACAACAATAATAATATTATTTTTAAAAGGAACTTTTGTGACACTGCCAAAAGCAGAATTGGGGAGGGGAGGAGAGAGGAGGAAATGGGACAGGAGGGAAGGGGGAAGGGGAAGGGAGGGGAGGGAAGAGGGGAGGGGAGGGGAGGGAAGGGGGAGGGGAGGGGAGGGTAGGGAAGGGAAGGGAAGGAAGAGAGTAAGGAAGATGGAGAAGTTTCAAAGGAAGGAGGTCAGGAAAAGAGAGAAAGGGGATTGAAAACGTAAGAAATAGGAGATGGATTGTACATTTAAAAATAGCTAAAAGAGGTGATTTTTAATGTTTTCGCCACAGACAAATAAAAATATTTAATATGATGGATATCCTAATGACCCTGAGTTAATCATTCCATAGTGTATATATGTATGAAAATAATGCTTTAAATTCCATTAATACATACAATTATTATCAATTAAACATAAGAAAACCTAGGGTGGGGGGGAGGAGACAAGATGGCTGACTGAAGCCAGCTTTCCACACAGGCTCCCGTCCAGTAGGAGAGCTAAAGGACAAAAATTCAGCAAGTAACCTGGTGTATTTGAGCTGCACTAAGAGAGAAGGTTGAAGAACGTACGTCAACCCCGCTGAAGTGAGCTGTGACCACAAGGATAGAAACAAAAGGTACAAAATCCATCACCAAGCTGACGGGAGTCCCCTCCCCCATGAGAACAGCTCAGAGTGCCCCACAAACAATCGGGCAGACTTCAAAGGTCCTCCCACTACACTCCACGGGACAGATCCTCTAAAAACTGGACCTACCTCCCCTACTAGGGTGCCATGGCATCCTCCTGGAACAGAAACTAGCTGAAAACAAGACAGAACCACTTAGCCCCCCCACACCAGACAGGGCCCCAGTTTCTCAAACCATATAAACTGTATATAGTCTCTACCTGAAATTCTGAGCTCCCAGCGCTCCCCTTTACTCACACTGAGGTCTGGAGACCAGTCCTGGTCAGCGAAGAGGGGACCACACTGGAGTGGCAGTTCCCTGAGGCACAGTGCAACAGCCGTCTTTTGGTGACAATACGGCCAGACATAAAACTGTGTAAAGCTGTGTGTGTTCTCTGCCCACAACCCCAGGCTCCAAGCGCTCTCCGCACTCCCCTCTGCTCTCGCTCCAAGGTCTGGAGGCCTGTCCCCCAGGGGTCCAGACTCTTGGGCGATTACTTGAGGGGTTGCAGCCGGTTGGTGCAGACTCTGGGGTATGAGAGCGGAGAGAGGACAGTTGGCCGGAAGGGAGCTACACCAGAGCAGCGGTTGCTTGAGCCATAAAACAGCAGCCCTCTTTTGCTAGCAATACGGCTCACTACCGAATATTCTGAAGCCACACCCCCTGTCTCCCTGGGCAACCAGAGACTCTGAGTATAGGATTTTCCTGAGGCTACTCCAACTTGCAAACCGGGGAAACTCCCAGGGCAGGGCTGACCCAGAGGTCCGCTTTACTAAACCTAAGATGCACCTGGCCATCAGGGGATCGTCAGCATATAGACTATACAAGAGCAAAGACAATTCAGCTTCTCTTCTGCAGGGGAACCGCAGAGTTGTTCTGTTCTGTTCTGTCAGTAACATTAATCAGGGGCGAGACTGGACCTGAGTGAAAACCCCCCAACCTTCATCAAGCGCCCAAGGTTGTCAGGCCTCACCTCCTCCTGCTAGAGAGAGGCAGAGTGCAGCGGCCTGGCAGACTTCCTTGTGATTCAGGCAGGTGCAAACTCCTGGAGTACCGATTCACTACAGGCAACTGGGTCAGCCAACTGAAGGGCTATCAGTGACTGGGTGTGACAGTGGTGCAAGGTGGGGAAGGAGGCATCAACCTTCCCAGACTGATCTATTGGCTGGGTGGCTCCTCCTGACTCCACGCAGCACTGGAGCAAGCCACACCAGAGTAGTCACCAGACCCTTGTGATCCAGTTCCCAGAGACCTCTTAAACTCTCTCACCCGAGACAGGTGCAGACTGAGACAATTGATTTGGACTTTTTGAACTGAACCAATCGCCTGAGGACAAATCAGGTGGTGTCCTGGATGCACGGTGGTAGGAAGGTTCGATTTTTCTTTTCCAATTGTTTGCCGGTGGGGGGCGGGGTGACTTAATTGCTGATATTTCTCCACAGCTGAGACTTCAATCCAGAGTATCTGTTTCACTAGGGTGGAACAGAAACCAGCTGAAAACAAGACAGAACCATTTAGCCCCTCCACACCAGACAGGGCCCCAGTTTCTCAGGCCACAACACTGTACAGGCCCTCGACAAAGCCACAGGGGAAAATAAAACAACCATGGGGCGGAATCAGCAGAAAAACTCTGGTAACATGAATAACCAGAATAGATCAACCCCCCCGCCCAAGGAAAGATATTGCAGATGCAATTGAAGATCCCATTCATAAACAACTGGCTGAGATGTCAGAAATCGAATTCAGAATTTGGATTGCAGACAAGAGTAACAAAGTGGAATTAGGAATTCGAGGAGAAATTCAAAAGTTGTCTCAAGAATTTAACGAATTTAAAGACAAAACCACCAAAGACTTAGACACACTGAAGCAAGAATTTGCAGCCCTCAAAGATATGAAAAATACAGTAGAATCCCTCAGCAACAGAATGGAGCAAGCAGAAGAAAGGATTTCTGACATCGAAGATAAAGCCTTTGAACACTCCCAAACTCTCAAAGAGGAAGAGAAATGGAGAGCAAAAGTGGATCGTTCTCTCCAAGAGCTCTGGGATAATTCGAAGAAGGCGAATATCCAAATCATAGGAGTTCCAGAAACAGATGAAGTGGCCTTGCTGGGCACAGAGACGCTTCTGCATGAAATTATGAAAAAGAATTTTCCAGACATGCCTAGAGATTCTGAAATTCAGATAGTGGACAGCTTCAGAACCCCAGCAAGACTCAACCACAGTAAGACATCCTCCAGGCATATCATAATTAACTTCACTAAAGTTGATATGAAGGAGAAAATCCTCAAAGCTGCCAGGAGAAAGAAAACCATTACCTTCAAAAGGAAGAATATTAGAATGACTGCAGATCTCTCTGCTGAAACTTTTCAAGCCAGAAGAGGGTGGTCACCAACTTTTAATCTCCTAAAGCAAAATAACTTTCAACCCCGGATTTTGTATCCAGCTAAACTGAGTTTCATTTATGATGGAGAAATTAAATACTTTAATGACATTCATATGTTGAAGAAATTTGCCATAACCAAACCAGCTCTTCAGGATATTCTCAGACCTATCCTCCATAATGACCAACCCAATCCTATACCACAAAAGTAAACTCACTCAGAAACTTTGGATCAAACTCCAATTTCCACACTGGCGAAAGGATTAAAAATGGCCACTAGACTTTTGAAAAACTCGATACCCAAAACTTCACCAGACTTATCAATATTCTCCATTAATGTGAACGGCTTAAACTGTCCTCCAAAGAGGCATAGGTTAGCTGACTGGATACAAAAACTCAGGCCAGATATCTGTTGCATACAAGAGTCACATCTTAACCTAAAAGACAAATACAGACTCAGGGTGAAAGGATAGTCATCCATATTTCAGGCAAATGGTAATCAGAAAAAAGCAGGTGTTGCAATTTTATTTGCAGATACAATAGACTTTAAACCAACAAAAGTAAGGAAGGACAAGAACGGTCACTTCATATTTGTTAAGGGTTATACTCACTATGATGAGATCTCAATTATTAATATCTATGCACCCAACCAGAATGCACCTCAATTTATAAGAGAAACTCTAACAGACATGAGCAACTTGATTTCCTCCAGTTCCATAATCGTCGGAGATTTCAACACACCTTTGGCAGTGTTGGATCGATCCTCCAACAAGAAGCTGAGCAAAGAAATCTTAGATTTAAACCTAACCATCCAACATTTGGATTTAGCAGACATCTACAGAGCATTTCATCCCAACAAAACTGAATACACATACTTCTCATCAGCCCATGGAACTTACTCCAAAATCGATCACATCTTAGGTCACAAGTCTAACCTCAATAAATTTAAAGGAATAGAAATTATTCCATGCATCTTCTCGGACCACCATGGAATAAAACTTGAGCTGAGTAACAACAGGAATCTGCATACTCATACAAAAACATGTAAGTTAAATAACCTTACGCTGAATGATAGCTGGGTCAGAGATGAGATTAAGAAAGAAATTGCCAATTTTTTGGAACAAAACAACAATGAAGACACGAACTATCAAAGCCTTCCTCAAGAGAACGGAAAGAGAGGAAGTTAACAACTTAATGGGACATCTCAAGCAACTGGAAAAGGAAGAATATTCCAACCCCAAACCCAGTAGAAGAAAAGAAATAACCAAAATTAGAGCAGAATTAAATGAAATTGAAAACAAAAGAATAATACAACAGATCAATAAATCAAAAAGCTGGTTTTTCGAAAAGGTCAATAAAATAGATAAACCTTTGGCCAACCTAACCAGGAAAAAAAGAGTAAAATCTCTAATCTCATCAATCAGAAACAACAAAGATGAAATAACAACAGACTCCTCAGAAATCAAAAAAATCCTTAATGAATATTACAAGAAACTTTATTCTCAGAAATATGAAAATCTGAAGGAAATTGACCAATCCTTGGAAGCACGTCACCTTCCAAGACGTAGCCAGAATCAAGTGGAAATGTTGAACAGGCCCATATCAAGTTCGGAAATAGAATCAACCATACAAAACCTCCCTAAAAAGAAAAGCCCAGGACCAGATGGTTTCACGTCTGAATTCTACCAAACCTTTAAAGAGGAATTAGTACCTATATTACTTAACCTGTTCCAAAAGGTAGAAAAAGAAGGAAGACTACCCAACATGTTCTGTGAAGCAAACCCTATCACCCTGATCCCCAAACCAGGAAAAGACCCAACAAGAAAAGAAAATTATAGACCGATATCACTAATGAATATAGATGCAAAAATATTCAACAAGATCCTAACAAACAGAATCCAGCAACACATCAAACAAATTATACATCATGACCAAGTCGGTTTTATCCCAGGATCTCAAGGCTGGTTCAATATATGTAAATCTATAAATGTAATTCAGCACATAAACAAATTAAAAAACAAAGACCATATGATTCTCTCGATCAATGCTTTTGATAATATCTAGCATCGCTTCATGATCAGAACACTTCAGAAAATCGGTATAGAAGGGACATTTCTTAAACTGATAGAGACCATCTACAGCAAACCCACAGCCAATATCATAGTGAATGGAGTTAAATTGGAATCATTTCCACTCAGATCAGGAACCAGACAAGGCTGCCCATTGTCTCCATTGCTCTTTAACATCGTAATGGAAGTTTTAGCCACCGCAATTAGGGAAGAAAAGGCGATCAAGGGTATCCATATAGGGTCAGAAGAGATCAAACTTTCACTCTTCACAGATGATATGATTGTATATCTGGAAACCACTAGGGACTCTACTACAAATCTCTTAGAAGTGATCAAGGAATACAGCAGCGTCTCAGGTTATAAAATCAACATTCATAAATCTTTAGCCTTTGTATATACCAACAATAGTCAAGTTGAAAAAACAGTTAAGGACTCTATCCCATTCACAGCAGTGCCAAAGAAGATGAAATATTTGGGAATTTATCTAACAAAGGACGTGAAAGATCTCTATAAAGAGAACTATGAAACTCTAAGAAAAGAAATAGCTGAAAATATTAACAAATGGAAAAACATACCATGCTTATGGCTGGGAAGAATCAACATTGTTAAAATGTCCATACTACCCAAAGCAATATATAATTTCAATGCAATCCCTATTAAAGCTCCACTGTCATACTTTAAAAATTTTGAAAAAACAATGCTTAGTTTTATATGGAATCAGAAAAAAACTTGAATAGCCAAGACATTACTCAGAAATAAAAGCAAAGCAGGAGGAATTATGCTACCAGACCTCAGACTATACTACAAATCAATAGTGATTCAAACAGCATGGTATTGGCACAAAAACAGAGAAGTAGATGTCTGGAACAGAATAGAGAACCAAGAGATGAATCCAGCTACTTACCGTTATTTAATCTTTGACAAGCCAATTAAAAACATTCAGTGGGGAAAAGATTCCCTATTTAACAAATGGTGCTGGGTGAACTGGCTGGCAACCTGTAGAAGACTGAAACTGGACCCACACCTTTCACCGTTAACTAAGATAGACTCTCACTGGATCAAAGATTTAAACTTAAGACATGAAACTATAAAGATACTAGAG
The DNA here is from genome assembly GCF_027406575.1 of Nycticebus coucang. Lineage (NCBI taxonomy): Eukaryota > Metazoa > Chordata > Mammalia > Primates > Lorisidae > Nycticebus > Nycticebus coucang. The sequence continues at coordinate 160,109,807 of NC_069781.1, forward strand.
GAGAGTGCAGGGAAAACCCTTGAAGAGATCGGGATGGGCGAGTATTTTATGAGGAGGACCCCCGGGGCAATTGAAGCAGCTTCAAAAATACACTGCTGGGACTTGATCAAACTAAAAACTTCTGCACAGCCAAGAACACAGTAAGTAAAGCAAGCAAACAGCCCTCAGAATGGGAGAAGATATTTGCAGGTTATGTCTCCGACAAAGGTTTAATAACCAGAATCTACAGAGAACTCAAACGCATTAGCAAGAATAGAACAAGGGATCCCATCACAGGCTGGGCAAGGGATTTGAAGAGAAACTTCTCTGAAGAATACAGGCGCGTGGCCTTCAGACATATGAAAAAATGCTTATCATCTTTAATCCTCAGAGAAATGCAAATCAAAACTACTTTGAGATACCATCTAACTCCAGTGAAACTAGCCTATATCACAAAATCCCAAGACCAGAGATGTTGGCCGCGGATGTGGAGAAAAGGGTACACTTCTACACTGCTGGTGGGAATGCAAATTAATACATTCCTTTGGGAAAGAGATATGGAGAACACTTAGAGATCTAAAAATAGATCTGCCATTCAATCCTGTAATCCCTCTATTGGGCATATACCCAGAAGACCAAAAATCACATCATAACAAAGATATTTGTACCAGAATGTTTATTGCAGCCCAATTCATAATTGCTAAGTCATGGAAGAAGTCCAAGTGCCCATCGATCCATGAATGGATTAATAAATTGTGGTATATGTACACCATGGAATATTATGCAGCCTTAAAGAAAGATGGAGACTTTACCTCTTTCATGTTTACATGGATGGAGCTGGAACATATTCTTCTTAGTAAAGTATCTCAAGAATGGAAGAAAAAGTACCCAATGTACTCAGCCCTACTATGAAACTAATTTAGGGTTTCACATGAAAGCTATAACCCAGTTACAACCTAAGAATAGGGGGAAGGGGGAAAGGGAGGGGGGGTGGTGGGTAGAGGGAAGGGGATTGGTGGGATTGTGGTGCATCTTACAAGGGTATATGTGAAACTTGGTAAACGGTCTGTGAAGCTAGTGAATGATGCCTCATGATTTTATCAATGTACACAGCTATGATTTAATAAAAAAAAAAAAGAAAAGAAAACCTAGGGTGGTGCCTGTGGCTCAAGGAGTAGGGCACCAGCCCCATATACCAGAGGTGGCAGGTTCAAACCCAGACCTGGCCAAAAGCTGCAAAATAAATAAATAAATAAAATAAAATAAAAAATAAGAAAACCTTAAGAAAAGAGAAGAAAAAGCCTGAAAAACTAAAAGAAAGTTTAAGAAGTACATTAATGTGACCTTCAAGTGCGCTGTAACCCCATATGTCTAGCCTTTATCCCCCAAGTAATTCTAAATTGGTAAAGGCAAGACTGGATTTACGAGCCAGATTTCCAGAGGTTAAGTCCTAACTCTGCAAGTAGATAACTATGAAATCTTGAAGAAGTTATTTAATCAGGTGAGTTTAATGTTCTAAATCTACCTTCATACATTTTCCTTCTTAGGACATAGGTTCCAGTTCTATTTCAAAAGATCTACCTTGGAGGAGAAAAGGATAAGGAAAAAAGTTTTAAAGAGAAAATTCAGTTACCATGCATAGACACATTTCTACCAATACAGGAGTTTCAGCCTCCTTCAAAAATGATATTAAAATCAAGACTATATTTCAAAATAATGGGTGTTAGTGAGACAATCCTACCCTGCTATTTTGTAAATTGGTATGCGGTTTTTATTTTTGAGAATTTCTAATTCTCCAAAGGTGAAGGAAAACCATATGCTACAGATCTTATCTCTTTCTACTCATTGTCCTAAGCCTACATTTCTTTTGCAATCTATGGAAAGATCCCGGGCTACTCAGAAATAAATAAAAGAATGAATGACTTGCAAACTTGCCCATGTATTTGCACTATAATTTTTGAGGGTACACAGGCCTTCTTAAGCCATCAGATGCCACTTTTCTGTGTTTTCTGTTTTCCTGCCTTGGCTTGGATTCCTCCACCTTGCATGTTTTCTCTTCTTTTCCCAAATTCTTCTTCAAAATTATCTGAAATGCCACACTCCCTGAAGTCTTCCCTGTTTCACTCCTTTACTTTCAGCTTTGCAATCTTCCTCATTTTCCATTTATTACATTTCTCATTCAAGACAGTTATGAGAACACATCAATTGTTCAAAACACACGGAAGACGAAGAGCACATTTTCCACTCTTCTATGTGATTAAGTCTTGAACAAAAATGAGCCTCACCTATTTGCTAATGAATAATCAAGCACAAAAATATTGTTCAAACCAAACCCTGAATATGCTCAAGGATGTTCCTGTCGCAGATAGATGTAAACATCAATCTCCTTATGCAAAACTCCAATTAAAATTAAAAGGTGCAGATGTATCATTTTGCATTAATGAAAATTAATAATAAAAGTAACACCAAGGACAAATGAAAATATTCTAAAACATAACCTCAAGTATTACTGGAATCTTGTGTTAACAGCTGTAACATTTTCTTGAGAGCAATTAGGTTAGGTTTATAAAGCTAGGAAAAAGAATAAATTACATATGTTGACCATGCAATCCTGATTTGCTACTGGAGAAGTTTTAGAAACATCCTAATTGTTCAGCATAAGTAGCCTTGTAATGAGCATCTTGATGTAAAAAGAAAGGGAAAATGCAATATGAAAGATTTCTGTGAGACGTTCTTTAGAGTAGTTATTTCGTGATGAATTTAACTAAACAAAATTAGATAGCTATGAAATCTATAATTGAAGTTATAAAGCAATAGCACCATTATTATGTGGTAAGAGAACAAAATCAGAATTAAACAAATTAGAATTTAAAATCATATCCATGTTGTTTAAATAGGGATCAGAAAACGAAACAAAAATGTAGAGGCATATATATATATATATATATTTATCATGATGGTGAGTTTGGGGGAACTATTATTAATTTTAGATCCTCATTACCATTTTTTCATAACTGTATTCAATTTAACATTTTGAGGGTTTTATGTGTGTATGCATGAGGGTTGGGGTCTAAAAACAGATTGTTTAAGGCTCTATTGTCCATGAATTTTGATAAAATGTGGCAAAAATTTTAACTAGAACAATGCTTATCGACTTAAAAAAATTGTGTCTCTTTTGGCCCATTTATTGCTTTTTCTACAATTATTTTATTTTTTCTCCTGTATTCTATGACATTCTTTTCTCTCATTTTTTGAGCTTTAATAGAGCCTGGAAGTTATCTACAAATGGAGCACTTAAACGAGGAAGTGACCAATATCATCATAAAGTTTCCTTTAAATATAATCATTACCAGTTGATTACCATGTAGACTGCCTTTTTCCAATGTTTTGTCAAAATGCCAGCTGCCTATTTAACTTATAAAGGCAGGAATAGCTTCACTATGCTTCAGCTATTTTGTGTTCTGAAATATTTGCTTTCCTGTCTCACCTTCTCCATCATCAGAAGCATTTTCAGTCACACTTTCTCTTAGGAAGCTTTCTAGTTTCACCCTTTAATGGACAGAGTCAGTTCCTCCTTGGAGGTCTTAAATGAAAGTCTTGCTTCCTTGCATGGAGCCATGACATTTCAAGTGTTAGACAATTAAATTACTCCATTTGCAGAGGTAGATGAGCATGCTGGCTATTTACTTATGCAAGACACCTAATTTCCATAGACAAAATTAAAATAAAATTACCCATTTTTCTTACAACTAAGACAGCTCATAATACTTAATTAACAAAAGCCTATTAAATACCTTGAGACAGATTTATGGTGTTTTATAAAAAATAATTTATATATTAATAATACAAGCTATTGTTATTGCTTAGAAATTTTATTAACTATCATTAAATTTAGAGGGAAAAAATCACCACTTCTCCATCTGACGTAAATTGCAAAGATCTGACTATATGAGAAACAACTTGATCACAAAGTAATTTATTTAATTTGGAGAGCCCTGTGTCTTCTACAAGTTACTCCTATCTGCAACTGTCATGGACTTCCCTATCACTAAGTTTTTCAGTGAGCTGCTACAAGATAGAAGCCTTGCAACTAACTCAGTCATCAGCCCAAACCTATTCTGGGTATATAGAGGGTTACTGTAACAGAGTTTTGGCAACCTCAGGTCTTTAACATTTTAGGAAAAATAATCTCTGCTGTGGGACTATCTTGCATATTGTGGAGTGTTCAACAGCATCCTTAGATTTCAGTGGCATTTCCCCACTACAGTTAACAACCACAGAAAGTGTCTAAAAACATTTCCAAATGTTTTCTAGTGGGCAAATTAACTCTCTAATGTTTTCTAGTGGACAAATTGACTCGCTGCATAAAACTGATAAATGGGCCAAAAGAGACATTCCTCAGAGTGAATTCCAACGTGTCTTATAATATACATACTTTAAGTCCATCTCAAAGATCCCATCAAAATTGGCTGAAATAAATATACTATGTACATACAGACATTCATATCATCATCAGTCATTATAAAATAATAGATAAGTATATACATATTTATTTAAACTTATTATTTCACTTTTAAGTAATGAGATAATTGTATTGGTTGTTATTTCCACAGATGGCGATGTGATGACTTCAACAAAGAGCAGATAGAAATAAACTTCTTTTATAGTGGCATAATCAAAACTAGCAATACTACCATATGTAAGTCAATTATCAGTCCTATTGGAAGATAAATACCCCAAGTTCTCAGTCAAACATGGGGGCTCGAAAACTTGATCTTATGAACCTAGTCGAGAATAAAATATTAGATACCAGAGATTAGAAAGAGTGGGAGGGTGGAATGAAGAGACGTTGTTCAATGTGAATAAAAAACACAGCTCAATAGAAGAAAGAACTGCTAATGTATGATGGCAGAATAGAATGACTATACTTAGCAATAATAATTTGTGTATTTCAAAGCAACTGCAAGAGAGGATGTGAAATGGTAACAACACATAGAAATTATAAATATTCAAATACCCTGACTGGATCATTACCCATTCTTTGCAAGTAGCAAGCACTCACATCCACCCCATAAATATGTAAAATATTATGTATCCATAAAGGACAAAAACCTGCCGAAAGCATTGATGATATTATTCTCAAACAACAGGTAACTGCTTTCAGGACTCTGCTATATTACAGAGCCAACACAGAATGACAGCGTCCACCCTGCGTACTTATCCATCAATCCCTGTCAATTACACAAAGAAAGGCATTTGTGTGTGTATCTATAGGTATGTGGGTTGTTTTGGTTTGTTTTTTATTCTCTAAAAAGTAACATAAGTTTAAGTATGAGACTCACAGATTAACAATAGTACACATGGGGAATTTTGCAATTCTGTAACAGATTATGAAATATAAAAAATTCCGCTGCTAGCCTGCTAACTTTATGCATGGTTTTTAGAGCCTATTTTCTAATTAGTGTAATTAAAACCAAATTTTGTACGTGGGTAAGGTGATAAAATGTGTCAACTGCTCTTTCTTCATCTTAGTTGAATTTTTAAATTGCGCATTTATAATGCATTCATATTCAGTAAAGTGAGAAGATGTAAGGCATTTGCTAATATGAAATACAGCACATACTAAATTTTTGTAAAGCAGCCTACTAAAAAGAATAAAACTTATCTGATTAAGCTCTAGAATATAATCTTTCATAGTGATTTAAAATGCACCTAGTCCAGATGTCTGCTTATTTCAAGACTTGGCAGGCTTCCCTAGCTCGTATTCTTTTTTTTATTTATTTCAAAAATAATTAGGAGTTATAAGTGTTTTTGTTACATGGATGGATTATATCGTGTTGGAAATCAGGGCTTTCAGTGTACTTGTCACCAGAATAGTGCACACTGTATCCAGCAGGCAGATTTTTATCCCTCACCTGCCTCCTGCTCTGGTTTTCAGGGTTCATCACACCATTTTATGACCATAAGGATCCCGTCTTTTGGCTCAATAATAAGTGACAATACATGGCATTTGTTTTTCCATTCCTGAGATACTTCATTTAAGATATGACCTCCAGTTCCATACAAGTTGCAGGAAGAGACACTATTTCATTCCATTTTAATAGCTGAGTAGTACTCCATGGTGTGTGTGTGTGCCACTTTTTTTTTTATGCACTCCTCATACTTGGGCTTATTCCCTATCTTTGCAATTATGAATTGTGCTGTGATAAACATTCCAGCTCAGTTGTCTTTATTTTTATAAAATAACTTATTTTCCTTTGGGTAGCTACCCAGTAGTGGGATTCCTGGATCAAATGGTAGGTCTAATTTTTGTTCTTGAAGAAATCTCCATACTGTTTTCCAGAGATGTTGTACAATTTTATATTCACATCAACAGTATAAAACATTACCTTTTCACCCCATCCACGCCAACATCTGTTACTTCTTGACTTTTTAACAACACCCATTCTGATAGGGTTAAGGAGGAGTCTCATTGTGGTTTTAATTTGCATTTCTCTGATAATTAGTATGTTGCACATTTTTTTTTCATTTTTTTAACCATTTGTCTATCTCCTTACGAGAAAAAAATCTGTTAATGTCTTTTGCATACTTTTTGATGGGGTTATGATTTTTTGTTTCCTTTCTGATTTGTTTGAGCTCTTTGTAGATTCTGGACATTACCTCTTTGTCAGAGGTACAGTTTGTGAATAATTTCTCCCATTTGGTAGGTTGTCTGTTTACTCTGTTGATTATTTCCACAGCTGTGCAAAAACTTTTTAGTTTAATTAAGCCCTGTTCATTTATTTTTGTTATTGCTATATTTGCTTTGGGGGTCTTGGTCATAAATTTTTTGCCTATGCCAATGTCAAATGTCTTATGTTTTTTTCTAAAATTTTAATATTTCCAGGTATTACATTTAGTCTTAAATTTATTTTGTAATTAATATTTATTTATGATGAAAGATAGAGATCCGATTTCATTCTTCTGCACCTGGCTATTCAGTATTTCCACCACAATTTATATTGATAGAACTCCCCAGTGTATGTTTTTAACTGCTTTGTCAAAAATCAGAATTTGTTGGACAGAGCTATCTGGTTTATTTCTGGATTCTCTGTTCTGTTCCATTGGTCTATATGTCTGTCTTTATTCCAGTAACATGTCATTTTGATTAATACAGCCTTATCATATATAATTTGAAGTCAGGGAATGTGTTGTTTCTAGATTTGTTTCTTTTTTATTTAAATTGTTCTGGCCACTTAGGCTTCTTTTAAATTATTATTATTTTTTTTTTGGTTCCATATTAAGTTTAGGATTACTTTTTCTAGAAAGGTGAAAAATGATACTGGTATTTTGATGAGAATTATCTTGAATCTGTAAATATCTTTGGACAGAATGGATATTTCCACAATGTTGATTTTCCAACCCATAACAATGGGATGCTTTACACTTGTTTCTGTCATCTGTGATTTCCTGCATCAGTTTTTTGTAGTTCTCCTCATAGACATTTTCACCTCCTTGGATAAGTATAACTAGCTATTTCATTTTCTTTGCAGCTATTGTAAATGGTAATAATTTGATTCTTACCTTGACTATTATTAGTATATTGAAATGCTATTGGTTTGTGCAAATGAATTTTGTAATCTGCAACTTTACTGAATTTATCAATTCTAGGAGTCTTTTGGTGAAGTCGTTATTCTTTCCTTGATATACAGTCATGTAATTGTCAAACAGGGACACTTTGGCCTCTTCTTTCCCGGTTTGGATGCTCTGGTTGATTTCCACTGAGTTATAATTCCCTCTATGCAAATGTGTGCTCAGCAATTAGTTCCAAGATAATAACAAGTTACGTTTTCCTATTTTTTTAAACTTCCTTTAAGATAATCATTTCTACTTCCATCCAAATTGTTACAAAAGGCATTAAACTATCCTTCTTCAGGGCTGTGTAGTATTCCATTGTATACATATACCGTATTTGTTAATTCACTGATGCAATAATGGGCATTTAGGTGATTCCACATCTTTGCAATTGTGAGTTGTGCTACAATAAACATTCATGTGTGGGGTTCTTTTTGATAAATGATGTCTTTACTTTTGGATACTTCTAAATATCCAATAGTGGCATTGCTTATCAAACTGTGCCAGCCTCTATTGTTCTTGGACCTTTTAATAAAAAGCCGTTCTGACTGGGGTAAGATGATACCTCATTGTGGTTTTTTTCATATGTTTATCAGACACTTTTCTATCTTCTATTGAGAAGCTACTGTTTATGAGTTTTGCCACTTTTTAATGGAGTTTTTTCTTTTTTTCTTTTCTTTTTGGCTGATTTGCTTGAGTTCTTTGTAGATTCTGGTTATTATCCTTTGTTGGATGTATAGCTTGTGACTATTTTCTCCCATTCTGTAGGTTGTCTATTTGCTGTGTTAATTACTCCCTTGACTATGCAGAAGATTTTTAATTTAATCATATGTGATTTATTATTTATTTATTTATTGCTGTGATTTCCATTGGGGTCTGCTTCATAAATTATTTCCCTAAGCCTATATCTAAAAGTATTTTTCCAATATTTTCTTCTTGAATTCTTATAATTTTATGCCTTACATTTAAGTCCTTTACCCACTTTGAATTAATTTTTGTGAGCTGTGAGTTGTGATGAGAGATATGGATGCTGTTTTTCTCTTCTGCATGTGGCCATCTAATTTCCCAGCACCATTTATTGAATAAGGCTTCTTTCCCCCAGCATATGTTGCTGTCTGTTTTGTCAGAGAGTCATTGGTTGTATGTGGATGGTTTTATGTCTGGTCTGTATATTCTGTTTCATTGGTCTGTTATTATTTTTGTGTCAATACCAAGCTATTTTTTTGATATGTCTTATTTATTTATATTTTGATTTTTTAATATTTATTTATTTAGTTTTATTATTGGGAATTCATTGAGGGTACAAATAACCAGGTTACACTGATTGCATCTGTTAGGTAAAGTCCCTCTTATAATCGTGTTACTCTAGCTGTGTACGGTAGTTTGGCGTCTGGGATCATGATGCTTCCTGATTCCTTTTGCTTGAGATTGCTTTGGCTACTTGGGCTCTTTGAAACAAAAGTTCATTCTCTGGAAAGATAAATGATACTCATTGACCTCTTGGTAGATTAATCAGGAATAGAAGAGAAAAGATTCTAATAATCTCAATCAGGAATGAAAAAGGAAATATTACAACTGGTACCACAGAAATACAAAATATCATTCATGAGTGCTCTGAAAATCCCTACACACTTAAACTTGAAAATGTAGAGGAAATGGACAAATTTCTGGAAATACATGACATCCCAAGATTTAATCGGGTGAACACATAAACTGCATCTGGAAGTTCAAATGTGGAGATAAAATACACAGTATGGCTAAAGGGATTCACCCAAGGGTATGAGGGAAGCTGGTAAGAAAGAATGGAGAATTGCTATAATCTGGGAAGATTTCTATGAATATCTATTAAACAACATATTACTAAGAGAATAACCTCTACTTTGAACCTATCTTAGTCTTGCTTAATTGTTCAAGTGCTAAATTGTTCAAGTCTTTTCTTTGTCCCCTGCATTGGTCTTTTTCCCGTACTGGTGTAGGAAGACTCTACTCAGATCTTCAGAATATCACCAGTCAAACCCATGGAATTCCCCACCCTCTATCCTAATCCTTCAGGGAGTCAGTGGAGATTACTTCAAACAAATACAAACACATGCTAACATTAGTGTTTACTTTTAAGTTTCCCTTAAGCAGAACATATTTTTTGATCAAACTCTATGAAATAATTTTCCCCTCCTGTGCAACAGGTAAACTGAGATCATTGCTGCCTCTGAGTGCTTGGGCATTCCTCTATGATGTTGCTTCTTGTTTGCTCTGCCTGAGCTGGTCACAGCAGGAAGGCCTGCTTTAACCTGTGTGAGGTCCCAAAATAAGTAAACGTACCATGGCCAGCATCTTCATCCTCCCAAGCCATGGTTGTTTCCATTACATCAGGCTAAGGCAAGCAAAGTTCTCATTGAAGGAAAAAGTAGGAAATTTAGGTTTATCATTTAAAATTTTATTGACTAAATTACTATGAAATAAAAAATCTATAAAATGTTAGAATAAGAAACTGTATTTATTGAATTTTGATTGCTTGCTTGTTTGTTTCAACTCTAGCTTTTTATTATTTGGGATGAGGGACAATTCCAATTTTGTCTTGCAGTTATATGATTAAATCTTTAATTAAATTGCATTTGCAATTACAAAGCTGTTTCATCATAAATATCATATACAGCTTTTCACTTTTTATCTTTGTCCCTTCCTTCCTTCCTTCCATCCTTCCTCCCTCCCCCCTCCCTCCGTCCATCTTTCTTTCTTCTTTCTTTCTTTCTTTCTTTCTTTCTTTCTTTCTTTCTTTCTTTCTTTCTTTCTTTCTTTCTTTCTTTCTTTCTTTCTTTCTTTCTTTCTTTCTTTCTTTCTTTCTTTCTTTTATGGAATTGCAGATAAAAATCATGTACATCCATGATGTACACCATGATATTTTGACATACGTCTACATTGTGAACTGGACAAGGTAAATCACATATTCATTAGCTCACAGTTTTGGGGGAGGGATGAGAACACTTCAGATCTCTTAAAATTTTTCAAGTTTACAATATATTGTTATTAACCACAGTGATCATCTTATATAATAGATCACTTGAATTTATTCCTCCTATCTAACTGAACCTTTGTATCCTTTGATCAGTGTCTTCTCTAGCATACACCTTCCCTTCTAGTCATCACCAACATTTCACTCTACTTTTATGAACTGTTTTTTTTTTTCTTTTTTCAGATTTTTATACAGTGAGATCAGGCAGTATCTGTCCTCTTTGCCTGGCTAATTTTACATCCTCCAGGTTCATTCATGTTGTGAGTGGTAAGATTTCATTCTTCTGAGGGGCTAAAAATTATTCCATTGTTTATTTAGACCACATTTTCTGTATTTAATTACTCTTTGATGGATACTTAGGTCAATACCATGTCTTTGCTACTGTTATACCATGTAAACATGGGAGTATAGATATCTTGTTGATATACTGATATATTTTCCCATGGACATATACCTAGTAAGTAAAGCTGCTGGATCATATGGAAGTTCTAGTTTTAGATTTTTGTAAAACCTTATACTGTTTTCTGTAATGACTATACTAATTTACATTCCCAACAGCATACAGAGGGTAACTTTTGCCTACATCACCACCAAGAGTTGTTACCATTTGTCTTTTTGATAATAATTATTGCAATTGGTGTGAGGTCATACCTCATTGTCATTTAATTTGCGTATCTCTAATAATCAATAACATTGGGGATGTAATGCAATGTAGTTCTGCATACCTGTTGGCCATTCATACATCCTCTTTGGAAAAATGTCTATTTAGGTCTTTTGACCAATTTCTTTATCAGGCTACAAAGATGCTGCAAACACATCATGCAAAATGAACAGTCTATGGTGTTGATAGAGTGGGTATTCATATGTGGAAAGATAAAATTAGACCTTTTAACTCACACCGTATACAAAAATCAACTCCAAATGGACTAAAGAAGACTACTATAAAAGAAAATTTAGGGGAACATTCCCATGACATTGGTTTAGATAATGATGTTTTAGCTATAGCCCCCAAATCTCAGGCAACAAAAGAAAAAATAGACAAAGATATTCCATCAAACTAAAAAAGCTCTACACAGTAAAGGAAACTGTCAACAGAATAAAGAAGTAGTCTACAAACTGGGATAAAATATTTGCAATCTTACACGGGGTTACTCTCTAATGTGCAAAAGGAATTCAACACCTTAATAACAAGAAAAAAAACTGCCAATTAACATTCAATTAACATCACATCCAAATATTCCTCTTTAAAATATTACATATAAAAATGGAAGAAAAAAATATGTAGCCCTCTATGCAAACAAAAGCCAGTTTGGTGTTTTGTTTTGATGAAAATGAAGGGCAGTGCAAGTAGTTCAGCATAAATAACCTGAATCGGTTGTCTCTTTTCGTCTTTGTTTTAATTAGCATTACAAAAGGGAAACATTGCATATATCAGGCATAATTTCTAACCTCAGAAAGAAAATGTTACCTTAAGTTCCACAGTGAGCACAAGCTGAATTGCTGTTTTAGCTCAGGGGAGGATATATTTAGGCTTGTTTGTAAAGTGTAAATTAGAGTAAGTGTTGTGGTGTTGTATGTTAGCTGTATTACCCGGAGCAGCTCCTCTCCTTCTGAATGATTAAAGAGATCTGATTGAAGCATATGATCAACACTGTGTGGTAGGTCCATGTATGTAACTGTCTATGTGTGAGTCTATTTTTATAGATACACATAATAAATTCAAGCTTCACCTTCTAGACACAAAGCCCTCTTGAGTAGATATGATTGCTCTGGCTTTCCTAGTTGTGATTAAAAAAAAATTAAAAATAATGATCTCTAACCTTGTGAGCCCAAGGAAGGGTAAGTAGAGCTAATTACAATTATTTTTAAATAGATTTGTTCCTATTAATCAGCACTGTTTCCACAGGTGCTTATTTTCATGGTGTAAAGGAAGGGATTCATGGAGATTTGAGGAGAGAAGTGAAGGAAGGGGGTAATTTGGTTCTCATTTTAACATCTGAGAAATTGGGGGTGGCAATGAAGGAGGGAAGGACCATTCCTGAGAGTTGGGATATTATCCTGCAGAAGATGTCATCCTTCAACCAACTTCTCCCTGTGCCTCACTGGTGTACTTTCAAAATGATTTTTTCTAATATCATTTTTTAAAAAAATTACAGATCAAAAAAGCATTCCAGGGTGGCACCTGTGGCTCAGTGGGTAGGGCGCCAGCCCCATATACCGAGGGTGGCAGGTTCAAACCTGGCCCTGAGCAAACTGCAACAAAAAATAACCAGGCATTGCGGTGGGCACCTGTAGTCCCAGCTACTCAGAGATGCTGAAGCAAGAAAATTGAGGGCTTAAAAGCTGGAGGTTGCTGTGAGCTGTGACGCCACAGCTCTCTACTGAAGGTGACAAAATGAGACTCTGTCTCTTGAAAAAAAAAAAAGAAAAGAAAAAAAGCATTTGAATAAAATAATATTTCCATAATTGTTGAAAAGGCCTCTTTTTGAATAATGTGCCCAGGGAGATCAGGTCCTTTTTTGGTTACATTATAACTACCTCTAGATGGAAGCAAAATACCCTACACACTTAGAACCAATCACTTTGCATCTGTCCAACCACAAGTTCCCCTTATTTTTCCTTGGAAAAATGCTTCTCTGCCCTTAACCCACATGGTTTGTGTGAAACTGCACTCCATGTTTGGCTAATTGTGTTGTTCCATCCTCCTGACTACACTGAGTTGGTTCAGAGGTGTGCATGTGTAACAGATGAGACAAAAGGAACACAATTTTGGTTTTTTGTTTGTTTTTATTGTTGAGGATTTACTGAGGTACAAGAGAGTGTCTCTTATAATTTTGAACCATTATTTTAATGTCTGGGAAGTTTGCCTTGTCTTTTGCTGAGGTTGGTAAGCTGTGAGTATATAAGCAGACTCTTGATTTGGGGCCCTCCTAACTTCCATGTTGAAAGGATAAGAATAGCAGAAAGATGTAAAGATTGATTTTTTATGACATAGTTTGAGCTTCTTGATTTTGCAAAGATGGAAGTTATTTACCTGTGGTGTTTTGGTGTTTTTATTATAGACACATTATACTCTCTCTCTCTCTGTCTCTGTCTCTTTTTTCTCTCTCTTTCCTTTTCTTATTTTTCCTAATTTCAGAAGGCCATACTTTGTCTTTCCCCCACATGTAAATACAAGGAATTCATCTCAAAATTTCTAGGTGATAGATCTTTTTATGACTCTTCTATTGCATATTTAGCACTCATCTTTGTAGACAGAAGAATCTAGCATGCAATCAGGAAGAGATTTAATACAATTTCGGGTTTCAGACTGACTCTTTCGGAAGACTTCAGACATTTACTATAAAATGAGTTAATAGGCACAACATCAGACTGAACCATTTGTGGAGCTTCTGTCATCACTAATAACCACCTCTGCTAGAAGCTTCTGCCATTACCACAGGCTATAGAACCATGCTCCCTCTGTCATGACCCTTACTATGCCTGTTTATTAACTTCAGATAATTGGCTCATGCCATCCTGACTGATCTGCAGAACTTAAATCAGACATCCACATTTTAGCTGCAAGGGAAGCTAGGAATTTCAATATTATTTTTTTCTTCACTTGAAGGTACACCTGGACCTTCAAAATATGCAGAATATATTCTGAAAGATCTGAGTAAGCATGAGCAATTAATGCCCACCCTGGCTGTAGAGTTCCCCATATAGATAATTTAGAGTTAGCCGAGGAGCACTTTGATATTTATCGTCTCAGTTTCTTTGTGAGACTTGATACCATCTTGTTGATTAAATTCATGAGAGGTTTGCTGTCCTGGAGCCCGAAGCTTCCCCACAGCCCATCTTAGGCTAAATATATAATCAAAAAGGCTCTCCTAGTCAGAAAGACAAAGGCCTTTCCTAGTCAGGGGCACATACTCGGTACTCTCATTTCTGACACCACATTACACCGATGAGCTTTTTCCTTTCAGGAAAATTAAATGCATAGTAGCAGATGTTGGTGTTCATCATATATGATAGCTGAATACAATCAGTCCCAATAATGGGGCAGGGAACAAATATAAAACACAACTGATTGTATTTTGGATAATTTGTCTTATTTTTCCATACAGGAGGCTATGCAAATGTCAAGCTAGATTGTGTAACTTCTCAAGCACTCAACTACAACAGAGCAGACATTAGGTGTCCTGATATCCAGTCTGGGGCTCTGTATTCTCACCATTTAGCAGTTGTATTGTGCATTCTGATATGCTGTGTGCCACTGAAAAGAGGCTTTTACTCCGTAGTGGGCCTTAGTGTTTTTATCTGTGATGATGATGATGGTAGTGGTGATGATGGTAGTGATGAGGAGGTCAGGGAGGATAGTTTGTTCAAGAAAAATAAATGTGTTGGATATATCTCTGTGCCAGGCACTTACCTAGCCACATTGTATAAATGTTGGTTCATTTCTATAGTCATGTTTTTCTCTCTCAATGTAATGTAATCTTAATAGTTATCATCTTTAGGCTGTTATTCTCATTCTTTTTTTTTTGTGATAATGGGGCTCCATACACTGGTTTTATAGACCGTTTGACATATTTTCATCACACTGGTTAACATAGCCTTCCTGGCATTTTCTTAGTTGTTGTGTTAAGACATTTACATTCTACATTTACTAAGTTTCACATATGCCCTTGTAAGATGCACTACAGGTGTAATCCCAACAATCACCCTCCCTCCCCCCCTTCCCTCCCCTCCCTGACCCCCTTCCCGCTATTCTTAGGTTGTAACTGGGTTATAGCTTTCCTGTGAAAGCCATAAATTAGTTTCATAATAGGGCTGAGTACATTGGATAATTTTTCTTTCATTCTTGAGATACTTTACTAAGAAGAATATGTTCCAGCTCCATCCATGTAAACAGAAAGAGATAAAGTCTCCATCTCTCTATAAGGCTGCATAATATTCCATGGTGTACATATACCACAATTTATTAATACATTCATGCATCGATGGGCACTTGGGCTTTTTCCATGATGGTATACCCATTCTTATTTAAATGTATGTATTGAATGATGACAGTGGTGGAGAAGTGACATTCAACACTGTACCAGCTTACTTTACATCTCAAACTGGATTGAACCAGCTCTACTCCCACAGCACTAACCCACTTATACATGAAACTTTCCCTTGCTCTATGTAAGGACATATTTTGGGATGTATTAGTGTACCACTAACTTACTTAGTCTATGGATGACTGAGTTCACAAAAGCTACCCTCTCTTCCCAAATCCCAGGGTGGGACTATTGTCTCTATGCTGGGTTATCAGGAACCAGTGCAGGGAAGGGGAGTGAACCAGAGTGGAAGTGGTGGGGATTGAGAAAAATACAGCACAAGAGAAGACACAGAGGCAAAAGATGGGATCGGGTGGTCTGACTGAGCTGATGGCTGAGCCAGCCCCAAAGCACAAAATCAGTTTTATTTTATAGTATCTGTACAGGGTTGTTTATGGGAAAGTAGCACAGACAGTATGGGGAAGTAGCATAGACAAAAGACATATTTTTGGTTTTACAGTATGATTGGAAAATGTAAATGACTTTAATAATGACCAATCATCCTATTAATGGTTTCTACTCAACTTTGTTAACATATGATAAGAAGTGAAAAGGGAATGATCACAAGGATCTCTGCATAGTTCTTACAAATTAAGTAGAAAAGAGGGGGCGGCGCCTGTGCCTCAGTGAGCAGGGTGCCAGCCCCATATACCGAGGGTGGCAGGTTCAAACCCAGCCCCTGCCTAACTGCAACAACAAAAAAAATAAAATAAAATAACTAGAAAAGAGCTACAGTGACTTCTGGTAGGGGGCGCATGAAGAAAGGAGTATGGTGGGGACAGGAGGAGAAGCAGTTCGGGGGTTCATTCCCTGAATCTTCCCTGGGCCGTGAGGGCCCTGCTGCCGCACAGCT
This sequence comes from Nycticebus coucang, assembly GCF_027406575.1. Lineage (NCBI taxonomy): Eukaryota > Metazoa > Chordata > Mammalia > Primates > Lorisidae > Nycticebus > Nycticebus coucang. The sequence continues at coordinate 160,126,350 of NC_069781.1, forward strand.
AGCTCTCCACACTGGGTATCACAGGAAGTTGCTGGGGTCACAGGTCATGGCTGTGAAGAAAGGCTTGCGTGGTTGTTTGGGAAAGGCCAAGCCAAATGTGGAATTTGATTCAATGCAAATTCCCAGTCAAACCTTACTGAGATTTTCTTAACTGTCCCTGCACACATGGTGAATACATACCTCTTCACCTCTCAGAGGTTGTAATTTTTTATTCCTCTTTAATCTTCCTTTCCTTCCTCAGCTGCCCATCACCACCCTCATTCCCCGCTGTTGAGGATTTGGGTACAAGTCTTTTTTCTATAAAGTTGATAAGTTCCTCAAATTCTTACTAAACTTCACTCATTCAATTTATTTTTTTCCAAATTAAATTCACTCCCTGTTTCCTTTTTGGTTCTCAGGGCTGCAATGAATAACATCCTCAGTAGGCTAAGTTTTGGAAAACCAAAGACAGCTGAATCCGTGTGTTTTTACTTTCCTTGTTATTCCATTCCTCCCTAAGCTATAAATAGAAAACTATTTGTGCTTAGATGGTGGAAAAGGAAAGGAGAAAAATGACAAATATTATCTTTCTTTTTATATGTGTATCTCAAAACTAATTTCTTGACATACACAGATGAAGAATCTAAGGTTTAAAGGTTAATTAATCTGCTTAAAGTCATGCATCAGTAAATGACAGATCTTAGAATATGACCCAACTATGTCACCCTCGGTAGAGAGCCGTGGCATCACAGCTCACAGCAACGTCAAACTCTTGGGCTTAAACAATTCTCTTGCCTCAGCCTCCCAGGTAGCTGGAACTACTGGTGCCTGCTGCAATGCCCAGCTATTTGTTGTTGTTGCAGTTGTCATTGTTGTTTAGCAGCCCCAGGCTGTGTTCAAATCCACCAGCCTTGGTATATGTGGCCGGCACCCTAACGAATGAGCTACGGGTGCCAAACCAATATTTGTTTTTAACTACCATCTTATACTTAAAAATAAGATCAATTGAATATACTGCATGCAATGTTCTAGATATAAAAATCCAATATTTCCCTTGGAAGTTAATGAGCTTGTGGTATGTGACTTAAGAACTCATTGGCTGACCTATAAGTTATATTTCTGCCATAAATATATTATATAATAACCTCCTAATATTTTAAAATTTTTCTAAATATTAAACATGACGAGAAGTGAAAAGATACTGTTTTAAGCATGTGAAGTTTGGAGAATCTCATGTGGTCTATTATTCTCAGCTACACAGTGATGGTTTTCCTTGTTTTTAAATTTTTTCTTTTCTTCCTTTGGTGATTCTCTTGCCCTCAGCCTCCCAAGTAGCTGGGACTACAGGCGCCGGCCACAATGCCCAGCTTTTTTTTGGTAGAGACAGGGTCTCACTCTGACTCACTCTGGCTCAGGATGGTCTTGAACCTCTGAGCTCAGGCAATCCACCTGCCTCAGCCTCCCAGAGCACTAGGATTATAGGTGTGAGCCACCATGCCAAGCCAGAGAGATGTATTTGTTTTGTTTTTTTTAACAGACTCCATGAAAATATTTTTCAGCTATTCATTCAAGATATACCTAGGAAAAATAACAAGGAAGAATTAGGAAAAGAAAACAGAAGAAGTAGCATTTTGTCAACATCTGTTGTGAATATCATGACTATAGTATGAATATCTACAGAGAAGGGTATACCAGTAGTCTAACTAGAAAGACATCCCACATATAGAAAGAAGACAAGCATGTGGCCTACAAAGAACCATTCATAGCAATAAAAGGGGAGAAAAAAGAATAATAAAAAGGAGAAGATGGCAACAGATAGAGAATTACCAAATGTCCCATTGGGAATAGCACAATTTATCCCCTTTTTGTTTAACAGAAGGCTGGAGGAATGAGTAGAGGGCTGTGGCATAGGTTCTAGAAATTCTGGAGGAGGTGCTTTTGCTAAGACTCTTAAGCCACATAACATGCCTAAGCTTTCAGCTGTGGATGTTTGGGGAATTGTGACAGCGTGGCCTTTGACTGCCACAGAGATTTATAACTCTGAAACAGTTACTACACATCTTTATTTTGCTATGCATTATTTTCTGTAATTATATTTTTTTTTAGCAAACATTTCCTTATCTTTAGCATTTCCAACACAGTCAATTCATTTGAACCATAGAATTTGTGAAGAATGCTTGTTGCTTACAAGTTTGCCTCGTCCACAGTCTCCTACTCTTTTTTTTCTTTTAATTTATAAACTTTAAATTTTATTTATTTATTTTTTCTTCTTTTTTTATTTTTATTAAATCATAGCTGTGTACATTAATATGATCATGGGGCACCATACACTTGGTTCATAGATCGTTTGACACATTTTCATCACACTAGTTAGCATAGCTTTCATAGCATTTTCTTAGTTATTTAGCTAAGACCTTTACATTCCACATTTACTAGGATTCACCTATACCCTTGTAATATGCACTGCAGGTGTAATCCCATTAATCCCCCTCTCTCCATCTCCCTCCCCCCTCCCTCCCCTCCCTTTCCCCCTTCTCCCTATTCTTAGGTTGTAACTGGGTTATAGCTTTCATGTGAAGGTCCTATGTTAGTTTCATAATAAGGGTGAGTACATTGGGTACTTTTTCTTCCATTCTTGAGATACTTTACTAAGAAGAATATGTTCCAGCTCCATCCATGTAAACATGAAAGAGGTAAGGTCTCCATCTTTTTTTAAGGCTGCATAATATTCCATGGTGTACATATACCACAATTTATTAATCCATTCGTGGATCGATGGGCACTTGGGCTTTTTCCATGACTTAGCAATTATGAATTGGGCTGCAATAAACATTCTGGTATAAATATCTTTGTTATGGTGTGATTTTTGGTCTTCTGGGTATATGCCCAGTAGAGGGATTACAGGATTGAATGGCAGATCTATTTTTAGATCTCTAAATGTTCTCCATATCTCTTTCCAAAAGGAATGTACTAATTTGCATTCCCACCAGCAGTGCAAAAGTGTTCCCTTTTCTCCACATCCACGCCAACATCTCTGGTCTTGGGATATTGTGATATAGGCTAGTCAAGAACACAGTAAGTAAAGCAAGCAAACAGCCCTCAGAATGGGAGAAGATATTTGCAGGTTATGTCTCCGACAAAGGTTTAATAACCAGAATCCACAGAGAACTCAAACGCATTGGCAAGAAAAGAACAAGGGATCCCATCGCAGGCTGGGCAAGGGACTTGAAGAGAAACTTCTCTGAAGAAGACAGGCGCACGGCCTTCAGACATATGAAAAAATGCTCATCATCTTTAATCATCAGAGAAATGCAAATCAAAACTACTTTGAGATATCATCTAACTCCAGTGAGACTAGCCTATATCTCCTACTCTTTTTATTTGTCCATCTATTCCTTGGATCTACCCCAAAAGTTTCTTTTTTATTTATTTATTTATTTATTTTTGGCCGGGTCTGGGTTTGAACCTGCCACCTCCGGCATATGGGACCGGCACCCTACTCACTGAGCCACAGGTGCCGCCCTACCCCAAAAGTTTCTATGCCTGCTGCTTCCTTGTTGTGCTTCTCTCTCTCTCTCTCTCTCTCTCTCTCTCTCTCTTTCTCTTTCTCTCTCTGTCTCTTTCTTTCTTTTTCTCCTTCCTTCCTTCCTTCTTTCCTTCCTTCCTTCTTTCTTTCTTTCTTTTTCTCCTTTCTTTAGCTCTCACACTTGCCATCTTACTCAATTCCTCACAGCCCCTGGGTATCATCAAAAATGGTGGGCAGAATTCTCTATTTGGAGGTGATTCCTTGCCAGCCTGACTGGTCCATTCTCTCAAGGAGACAGTAATTTAAATACCTGAAAATGAGATAGGAGTATCTGTCATTAATTTTATCTCTCCAGGACTACTGTTAGATATGATTTCTTATACCTAAGAAAATTATTGAAAGTATAACTCTTATATATGACATATATGCTAGGACACTCTAAGCCAAGCAACTTAAGTACATTATCTTATTATTATGTCCAAAGGAACTTATGAGGTAGATCTAAAACTTGCAAAATGTTGCCAAATTCTGATTCAACATCAAGCTTCTGCAGTGTTAAGACTCTTTAGCTGTCTGGGTGCAGTGGCTCAGGCCTGTAATCCCGGCACTTGGGAGGCTGAGGCTGGTGGATTGCCTGAACTCATGAGTTTGAGACCAGCCTGAGCAAGAGCAAGACAGCATCTTTATAAAGTAGCCGGACATTGTGGCAGGGATCTGTAGTCCCAGCTACTTGGCAGACTAAGGCAAGACAATCTGTAGTCCCAGCTACTTGGCAGACTAAGGCAAGACAATCACTTGAGCCCTAGAGTTTAAAGTTGAGCTAAGACGCCGCAGCACTTTACTGAGGGAGATCAAGTGAGACTCTGTCGTAAAATAAAAAAGACTCTATAGCTGAAGATTATAGTTAGTCATTAATATTTTAGGATCTAACAAAGTGGGATACAAAATGCATTTATTTGTAAGAGAAAAGAATAAGAAGTACTTTCTGGTTCGTTAGATGGAAATAGAATGCTGGAAACAAACTAAGCTTCCCATTCCTGATATACCAATGGTACATGGGAAGTGTCTGCAGTTCAGTCTCTCTTCATGACTTTCAGACCAGACCCAAACATCTCCTGCCTTAATAAACTCTTTGCCTAATGTTCTGCATTCTGAATTCTTAGTTTTGAACCCAGTATTACTCAGTGAACACTTGCATGTACACTTTGAGTTATTGTTTCTCTTCTTCTGAATCCGTCGTCTACAGTTCAGTGATGATGAACAAGAGGGCTGGCCCCAGACATTATTTATTTCTTAACTTTAATTACTATTCACCTTGACAACTCATCAGAAGTAAGTGGTATTGCTAGACAAATCTGATAGCCAAATTTAAGTGATACTATCAGTGAACCAATTGCTACCATTTTATTATCTCATTATATTTGATTTTCACCCTCAATCCTTAAAAGCAGAAAAGAGTAAGTGATGCTCATCACTTTTTAGTTCTTAGGATTAACACCTATGGCATTTATTTTACAGACACTTAAAAGAAAAGAAAACCAAGGCCCCCCAAAAAAAATATTTACTGAGCACTTACTACATGGCCAGTGCTCTCTTAAAGTGGATTATGCTACTGAAATGTCACAGCTACCTTATGAGCTAGGGACTCTAACGATACACATTTAAGGGATATGGAAATTAAAGCAAATAAGAAGTGGAAATAGAATTTAACAGAGACTAGATGAGTACTAATGGCAAGATGATTATTAATCCTGTTTCCTTAATTATTGCCATATTGTTTCCATTCATATGTTTTATATAAAGTGTATTTTACCTCATGTGAAAAAAAAAATCTTCCTGATAATTCTATACATGTAGCATTTAGTCCCCCATTTATCTACTATATTGTAGGCAATGATTGAGATGCTGGTGACTTAGCAGTGAATAAAAATGAGAGAATAATCTCTGATTTTATAGTATTAAAATGATAGTGGTATAGGTAGAAAATAAATAAGATACACTAAGATATATTAAATTAAGCCACAATTAAACTAGTGAATTCAAAGAGGAATGTTTTATGTCATGTTCATTAAAAATACAAAAACTTGAAAAAGAAAAGGTAAAAAATAATAAGAACTAATGATGACTTTGCTAAAGCTAAGATTCCCAGGTTGTTGGCAGGAACCCATTTTCTAAGGATTTTCAGAATCTCAGCTCAAGTTTGCAGCTTGAATGTGACAAAAACCTGCAAAAAAAAAAAAGGAAAAATTTTCCTCCAAGCCATGAACCCATGGGCTTTGACAAGTTCACTTTTTACTTCAGAAAGATTGTCTTCCACCTCTGAGCCATAGAATGATTTTTTATAATAGGTTTTTACAGAATTGCACAGGCTAAGTCCCACAATGTGTGATATATGTTGCATGAACAATCATGTTTTTTCTTGACTGCACTCTGTCTTAAATAAAATTGTGGGTTTGAAAGTTGCTAGCAACAAAAATATTCTAATGTTCTTATTTTTAACATTCTCTCTCTACCTCATACATTTAACATTAATGTCTCTTGATCATGTTCTTTTCTTTTACAAATATCCACCATGCCAGAGTTATAATCACAAATATCTGAAGCTTTGCCAGTGAGCTTGAACTCAGTTGTCTAACTCACAGTGTGGTGACAAGGCCTAAGGTATGAGAAAGACACAAATTGCCACCTTGTGATATTTTTCATAGATTTCCCATCACCAATCAAGGAATAATTTGATTTATTCAATATTTGTAGGACTAAGTTTCAAAATGGTATTTACAGTGGATGAGAGTCATTTGCAAATTCAATAAGAATCTAGTGGATGTTCCAGACATTTTGACAGGAAACACATTCCTAAAATCTCTGCTTCCCTTTTCTGTTGCTGAGTCTGTTCTCTATCTCACATACCACTGGTTTACCCTCCAGCTCACCCATCACATTCCCATTCAAAAAGTGAACTGCACCAGCGATTTCACTTGGAAGTGGGACCAGATGTTCCAGTTGCTCCTGGGCAAGAATGAATTAACATTTTAAGTACTAGGTGGTGGGAATGTTCAAATATTATATCATCTGTATTCTCTGAGTTGTAGCAAGACTACTTAATGAATGTCATAAACTTAAGATGAACAGCAAACTATAAAGCATACGAAGGAAACAGTCTGAGAAAAGTTGGCAAGCTAAGAAGAATTTTGTCAGCCCGAGGACATCACTGAAGTGAACAGTATGATGTTGTCTTGTTTTTCTTTTAATTCTTGCATATCATATTGGCTGTAATGCTGAGAAAGAAGCATTTGAGATTGCCTTTCTGAGTTCAATAGATTGTGGCAATACTCTCTCAAGTGGTGAACACCTCACCCAGCCAAGAAACTGTCTTGGCTTTTTGGTAACTTGAGTATCCAACTCTGTTTGCTGAAATTATACTGAGTCCTCCACACAATTGATATATTGTTGTATTACCTATCCATTAAGTGCAATAGCTAGAAATTCAATGTCAGTTGCAAAAAAAAAAGGTACAAAATTTAGAACAAGGTCAATTGATCACTGTTATATTCATATACATAGTATCTGGACTTTTCAAGTTATGAATAACAAACTAGATTATTTTTCTTCTAGCCATTTTGGTACTATATATATCTGTGTGTGTGTGTGTATGTGTGTGTATAGATATGTGTGTGTATATGTATATATATACATCTGTGTGTATATATATATACAGATATGTGTGTGTGTGTATATATATATACACACAGATATATATATATACACATATGTCTGTTTATATATAATGATCATTGAGCTCATTTTGTTAAATTATAATTCATTATACATTTTCTGATCTGTCAATAGAAGACAGGACTTGAAACTAATATCTTACATTCTCCTATTTTCCTTCTTGAAAGTAAAAAGAGGAGGAGCAAAGGGAATATGGGGAACAGCTATGAGGGTTGCTGTGGTTCAGTAGTCTAATTATAAAAGGAGAAGAATTATCTCTGTGAAATGCGTGGTATGTATTATGGAAATCTCTTGATGAATGGATGAGTACGTGTTACATATCAAGAAGATAGTGAGTGCCATTCACCATCTCTCTGCTGTGCCCACAGCTAAACGATTCACATACCACTTGTAGTTCAGGTTGAGTAAATGAGTTCTCTCCCTTTTCTGTCTATATTAGTTCCAGTAGTGAGGCCTCTACTTTCAGCACCAGTCTGGAACTTCAATCTTTCTATATAGCATCCCACAATTAGGAAGTTTCTGAGCTAGAACATAGTCTTCTAACACCGATCAAGGCACCTTTCCACTTAAAGAAACATAATATTATTACCTGTTTACAAATACTCATAAATTGCCTTAAAGACTACCCATGCTATTTACAAAGTGTATAAAAATCATCTGGGGAAAGAATATTAAGATACCATAAATGATTGGATTGCTAGGATAAAAAAAGACTCATTTGAGCACTTTGTTGCCATGTTAAATGTAAAAAATGAAAAATGTCATTGAAAGTTAATACCAGAATTTACAAGCCATTGATTTATCTTTTTCTTTCTCTTACGACCCTTTGATCTATGATTTTATTGCTTGCACTACTTTAAATTAAACTAGAGAAACACCAGGCAAAATGATTGATTGAAAGTGATAAGCATTTGCTCTCATAATTCTGAAATGAAGATAAGAGGCCTCTGCTATCCCCAGTCAAATGTACAAATGCTAATTCCAGTAATGCTTTCAAATTGGCACTCCTTACTGGCATCATCCTGAGGCAAGCTTTTATTTTTTTTAAAAAAAATCAACAAAAATTTAAATAGTAAAGAAAAAGTATATGTGAATAATCACCCACCGTTTATTAGATTACATTTAATTCCATATTTTTCCTGAGAAATGTCAGGTCCTGAGTAATTAAAAATTATTGGCAATACCAGAAATTCTCTTCTATATAAATTCTTAATTTTTTCTTCCATTTCATGTTTGTTCAGAATTTCTACAGGGTTTCCAAAAATATATTATAGTTTACATTGTATCTCTTGTTTTCCTGCCTCTGTTCGTGTGTGTGGTACATATATTAAATACACAGAATGGAGATAAAAAGTTGGTGCTCAAAAATCCTTGCTAACATATAATTTCTTCTGTTTTTTTTTTTTTTTGTGGCTTAATCAAGTCACATGCAACTAGCTACAACACAATGAGATATATGTATACATACAGGGAAATGCACACAAAATACTGTAATACCCAAGGAATATATAATTCTTACTACATGAAAACAGTTGTCATGGTACTTTATAGAGCTGTGGGTATGAGCAGGACTCATGTATACGCTAAAGGTGGTGATCAGAAGACAAGGCTAGAACAAACTAAGAACAAAACAATTAAAAAGCACTCTGAAGAAACAGAGTACTCTGTGCCTATACTAAAGGGCATTTGGAGATGGAGTTGTAGGTGGAAAATTCAGGCAGATCTTGAATGCCAGGCCTATTAAAGATAGAAGAGATATGGAAGGAGCACAGGAAGCAGGAATGGAAATCAGTTAGGTAGACTCACCTGAAGGGGACTTGAGGCAGAAAGCCTGTTAGGAAGCTGCTACTTCTACCCCAATGAGAGACAATGAAACTGCAAACCAAGGCAATTGCAATGAAAACTGAGAGAAAGAGGCAGCTTCAGGAGCCACTGTGGGAGTATAGCTGACAGGAAACTGGAAATGATGTGCTATCCCAGGAGAGGAAGAAATTGAAGATGGTTCTTAAGTTTGAACTTGTTTGGTAGAATGACAGTATAGGTAGCAAATCGGAAAATTGCTGAATAATGGTTTTCAATAGATGAGTCAACCCAGGAAAAGGGTAGTAACTTCCTGAGACATTCTGTTGACAAATGTGTGGCCAAATTGGAGCCCTCTGAGAAAGTGCATCATGATGGATCACTTTCGTCCGTCACAGGCAGGATTAAATAACACCAGGGTGGATGGATATGAGTTTATTTACCACACTTGATGTCTTACACAAAAGAGAGAGCGAGAGAGAGTAAGAAATTCAAATTTACTGCTTTACTTGACTTACTTCTAGCTGGCTAAATATTATAAAGTTTACTGTGTATTGCCAAGAAATTATTATTTCCTATATATGTATGATATATAAAATATATATTATTATCTCTATATAAATATATAATATATACAATATATTGGAAAATATATAAACATACATTTATATATTATATATACATATGACGTATATTTGTGTATATAATGTATATATAATATAATATAATATATAATGTATATATAAATGTACATTTGTGTATTATATATTAATAATACACACAAAATATGCATTATATAATACATATAAAATATATAATAACATATGCAATGTATAATTATGTATTATATATAATATTGTACATTATAATATACAATATATAATATATAATAATGTATTATGTAATATACAAAACATGTATATATCAATGTATATTATATATTAATATTTATGTTATATTATATTACTTCAATTTTATGTTAAATATTATATATATTCTATATTTAAATTAAAACATATGTAATATATTATATATTCTAAATTAAAAATATATAATATTTAATATGATATGATATTACATATATTTATATTTAAATATAGAAAATACATATAATATATATTTCCTATATATTATGTTGTTAATATATCGGAATAGAGTGCAGAAAAAAGGCATTAAAATCCCATTAAAATCACTAGGACCTAATGAGTTTGATTATTAGGATAGAACATACAGTAGAAGAATCATTCAAATTACAAAAGAACACATGTTCTTTAAAACAAAGTTTACATTCCACTAACAAGAATCGAGGGTGTCCCGTATTGAGTCTACTCCATGAATACCATTTGTATTTTATCAAACGATATTCAGATCTAAGCAGGCAGTATAATAATAGCTAACACTCACAAGTCAAAGAATATGTAACTTTTCTGGCAAATGTATTTATCTGTAGTGAATGATCACAGTAACCTAGATAGCTTAGTAGTATAATTAACTCCATTTTGTAGGTGAGAACATTGAGGCAGAAAGCTGGTAAATAATATGCCCAACAAACAACTAGGAAGTGGTGAAGCCTGAATTTGAATCAAAGTACTAAGACCCCAAAGTCATGTTCTTGGCTACTACTACATTAGAATGTGGTGCACTATCTATCAAAGCATTCTGTATGGAAAGAAATGTAAATGTGTCCAAAGAAAACACCAAATGACATAAAGTTGTTAATGAGAAAGCTAAAGGAACATCAAATGTCAGTGCCAGGTAAGTAACTGAAGTGAATGAAGAAGGTTGGGGGCTGAGGAGAACGAGATCACATCTATCCTTTCTACAAGTAGCAATACTGGCCAACTGTTGGCAGTGTTTATTTATCCTATTGCGATGCCTGAATTGTAGGAGCAATCTTTCTATTGTTTTAATACTAAGGACCACATAAAAATAGCTCAAAGACAATGTGGACCAGAAGGAAAGAAAAAACAGCAAGTAGTTAGATAAGTTTAGCCACAGATTTCTAATTGAGCAACCTTTCCCTACGGATGGAATTGCTGATGGACAGATGTACACATTTAATTCAAACAGTGCCTGTGCAAAACATCCAGGCATGATTTAGACCTCAGCATCATTCCTTTATTAATGACACCATGAAGTAAGATGCTGAGGACTTCAGATCTACATAATCATTAGAATTAGTACTATGACCCTGGGGAATACTGTTTTCACTCTCCCAAACAAATCAAACTGATCCCTCTTGAATATTCAAAGGGCAAAGAAGGTGTTAGAAAGTAGCTTGAGATTCCTTAACATCTTTGTAAGACTAACTTTCTTTTTCTTTTTCCCTTTTCCTTCCTTTATTTTAATTTCCTAATTTACAAATATATATTTCCATATATATATATATTTGAAATGAGACCGCTAGGGCATTTTAGACTTCTCCAAAACCATCCTATAATTTGTTAATATAAACCCAGGTGAAAAATGAAAGGGCCCAGAACGTGAAGCCTTTGCTTTCCAGCTGAAGAATGGTCAAAAGAGTGCCAAAATTTTATATTCCTTAGATCATAGCTACCTGGAACAGTGCTGAATCCCAAAGTGATTGCATTTACATTTTGTAAGAGCTTTTTAAAGCATGGCTCTCTAAACTTGCTCTTGAGAATTGATCAAAGCATTTGAACATTTACAATGACCACATGATCTAAGAAGACATTAAGGCCTTTGGATTCTATGATTATACTCCCATAAAGCATCTTGTCTTCAGGGAAAAAAAAAAATGTTTCATAGGACTTGATAATGCAACATTGAGAGCAATAATAAAACAACAAAATAAATAAATAAACATGTGTTCTCTGAGTTTTCAAAAATACTTTTGATGAATACCTAATTTCATAGAAGGGAATTTCTGGATCCAAATATCTCATTCATGAAAGTTGCTTCTGCTTTGTGTGAAAGAGTCTACAGCACACACATTTTCCTGAAGTTTCTAACAACATCCTGTCGAGCTTTCTGCAACCTAGCCATCTTTATAGGTCAAGTGTTAAATTTATTGTTACGAAAATGTGGGACATAGGGAAAATGTCAGGTGGAGGCACAGAAAACTTCTATATCAGTCAAATCTATTTTAATATCAAAACTCTAAACCCAGTGAAGTTGCCCATTATATATGTGAGAATATAGCTTCAGTATATAGCTGTTTAGGAACAGGAGTAAGCAAGTTTCATGGGGAGCCAGAGCTAGAAAGTAGGTTAGCTGTCTTTCTGCCTGTTCCTGGACCTCAGGCTGGTCTGTGGGGTCATCTTTCTCATATTCATACTCTTCTCTCACTGCTGAGCTGGTTTCTTTGGGTTCGTATTCTCTATCACATGGTCCAAAGCAACAGACAATCTTTGGCTTATTTCAACACCTTTATAATTTCTTTTTTTTTCTATAGGTTCTGAGCCTGCACACATGTATTGTGTAATTGCAAGTAAGTGTTAACTTGTTTCTTGTGCATATCTATATATTCTACATTTAAAGCTAGGTTGGAGTTGGTAAGACAGACTGACCTGGTAAGAATGAAGCAAAATAGACACTCTTCACGGAAAAATGTACCTGTACAATCTATTCTGAGGTCAATTTGGCGATACCTAGTCAAAATAAAAATGCATGTGGACATTTTTAAGAATCAGTATTATAAGTAAAAAAATGTTGATATTTCAGTACATGTTTGTAAGTAGAGGAAAGTTTTTACTATGTTATTAATAAGTGAAGAAGACTGGGAATTAGCTAAAGGGCCATCACTAGGAGTATGCTTACTTAAACTAAAATGTGTTAATTCAATAGAATACATTATATATAGATATATATATATACACACACATATATATACATTTTTAAGTATATCAATTATGTGTAAAGAGAGCAAAAAATTGTTTTCATGTGTGGAATGAGATTATAAGAAATAGTGATAATATCAAGAAACACTAGGGCTCTATTTTGGAAAATAATCTTATTTTTAATTGAATATACTTTCATTCTTTTTTAAAAAATTGGCAAATCATAATTCTATACCTTTTTGGTGAAAAAATCATATTTTGACAATGCACTGTGATTAAATCAAGATAATTCACATGTCCATTATCTCCCTTACCTATTATTTTTTTATGATGAGACATTTGAAATTTACTTTCCTAGTTATTTTGAAATATGTAACATGTTATCCTTGATTATCACCACCTCGATGCTCTGTTTTTAATGTTTATTTTGTGGAAATTTTTACTATTGGCATTACTTCTTGAAATCTAAAGAAATAAACTAGAAAACAGTACATAAGCTGAAGGTATAATGTGCATTGTGACTCTTAAATACCAAGAAAACTAGTTTGACATGGAGATGTTAGGTCTCTAGCCAGGCCCCATGGTTATCAAAATGAATTCTGTTCACCAATCACAAAACAATTTGTTCTTGTATTATAGAAAGGCATCAATTAGAATCAAACCAACTTCATATCATACCTCTTTCCAGTCATGAATGGCGATTGTTAAATGGTTGAAAGCTAAAAGTTTACCATATTTTAAAGAGAAATAATGTTTTCTGAGAAAACATTTATTGAGACACTCTGGACACCCACTGTAAATACTTACTTCTAATATCAAGATTTAGGCAATGTTTTGTGCAAGTGCAAGACTCTTCTTAGGAGCTTATTAAAGTACTACACGTTATATGACTCAAACTTTAAGTACCCACTGAAATTTGATCTTTCCTCCTTATTCTTCAAAAAGTATCAATTATACTTACTGACCACTAAGTCCATGTTGTGTGTTCAAAAATTGCTTCCAAATTGCCGCTGAAATTTCAAAGGAGCTATAAATGGTCATATCTATTTTACTACCGACTCATTTATTACCCAGTTCCATGACTTACCCATTTCATTAATAGGTGACTTCAGTTTTACCAAAACCCTTTGAGTCCTTATATTTACAAACTGATGTGATAGATTCTAGGAGAATATAAAGATAAATGCCTACCATTTATGTCTAGTCTGAGAGCACGTGAGACATTATAAAAATAGGGAGGTGCCTGTGGGCACCAGCCCCATATACCCAAGTGGTGGGCTCAAACCCGGCCCTGGCCAAAACTGCAAAAAAAAAATAATTATAAAAACTAAATTGTCAAGTGCTATCAAGAGAGCCCATGGGTTACTTATTACTTTATTGGCATTATGTTATGCTTATTAAATACAAATATTAATTATTTGAAATATTCAACAAATTTTTAAGTAAAGTTTTTATTTTATACTACTTATAAATTTACAAAAAATTCTATGATTGTAAAAAGAATTGTTCATATCCAGTCCTCCTTACTTTTTATCACTGTGGTATAGTGGCACAGTTATCATGATGATTTGATTAATATTGACACATTATTATCAACCAAAGTCCACAAATCACTCACATTTCAGTAGTTTTCATCTACTGTTCTTTTTTTCTTCCAGTATGGATTTTATCCAAGATGCCACATTGGATTAACTATCAGGTCCTTAATCTACTCTTGGGGGTGACAGTTTCCTAGACTTTTCTTGATTTTGATAACCTTCCTTGTTGTAAGGAGAACTGATAAGAGATTTTGTAGAATACTCTTCAATTGGTATTTCTCTGTTATTTCTCATTATTAGACCAAGTACAGTTTTGGAGTAGAATACCAGAATGAAAAGATATCACTCTCATTAAGTCAAATCAAGTGGCCACATCCTCATCAAAAACCACTGGGCTTGCTGCCCGTAGCTCAGTGGTTATTAGGGCTCCAGCCATGTACACCAGGGCTGGTGGGTTGGAATCTATCCCAGGCCTGCTAAACAACAGTGGTGACCACAACAAAAAAATAGCCTGGCATTGTGGCAGGTGCCTATAATCCCAGGTACTTGGGAGGTTGAGGCAAAAGACTTGCTTAAGCCCACGAGTTTGAGGTTGCTGTGAGCTGTGATACCACAGGACTCTACCAAGGGCAACATAGTGAGTCTCTGTCTCAAAAAAAAAAAAAAAGCAAAAAAACACCTACCACTGCTTATGTTAGCATTGATCCGGCTGGTTGATGTAGTATTTGTCAAGTTTCTCCAGTGTAAAGTTACTGTTTCCCTTCTCATTACCACAGTGTACTTTTGGAATACAGGAACCACTCACTGTCAACACTGAAGTAGGGGGAATTCAGCTCCACCCTCTGGAAGGTCAAGTTGATACACATTATTTAGACTCCTTCTGCATAGCAGATGTTTCTCTTCTTCCTCAATCTTTATTCTGTCTTTGTTTAACAACAGTATGGACTTACGAATTTTGTTTTTATACTTTGGGTTAAAATCCAATACTACTTTGTTTATTTTCTCCATATTATTCTTCCTTTGACCACTGGAAACTCTTTTAGTTGGTCCCCAGGTCTCTTGGAGTACCGGAGTCATTGTATGTGCATGTGTGTGAGCGTGCGCGCCTGTGGGTATGTTTTGAGCACTTCCCAACTTTCTGGAACCTTAAGATGTTCTAGGTTTATTTTATATATATATATATATATTTTTTTTTTCTGCCATAAGTCTAGAATAAGCTGTTTTTTCAAGGAGTCCTGGGTCTTTTTTTTTTGGAAATGGTATTAGATACTAAGATCTGTGCATTAAATGTACTCCTTGCTATAGGCATGTTGCTGCTTCTGGCATCTGTCCACCCTCAGAGCAAGGGGATACCTGTGTATACCAGCGCACATGCCTAGCACATGCATAGTTTCAGAAGTGTGAACACACACCACCATAAGGAGATAGAAAAAAATTATTCACTAGAGACTAGTGCTTATGTATCGAACTATATTCCTTCAATCTCACAGACTCCACTTCCTTCCAAAATTCTCACCTAATGTGCATGATGTTATGGTACATTTCCAAACTATTAAGAAAAGACTCTAATTGTGATGGATATGTTAATCAGTTCAATGTAAGCATTTCACATTGTATATCAAATCAGTACACTGAACTCCATTAATGCATGATGTACGCAGTAATGATTCAATAAAAACAAAACAATTTCAAAAAAATAATAAAATAAATAAGTAAATAATCAAAATCTCTCTGCTCAGCATCTTCTTGTCTGCCCTGTCAATGAAGTCGTTCCGCATATTTGTACTATGGTTTGTTTTTGTGTCACTGTCTGCGTTCTGTTCTGAGATCCTCCAAACTTCTAAATAATTGCCATTTTAATTTGTATACAGGGGGCTGTACATTTTGGCTATACATTTACATAGACTTGTACAAATATCGTGTCCCTATTACAGAATCATCCCAAATAATTTCACCACCCTAAAAAATAATCTTTTGGCAACCACTCATCAGTCGACTATCTGTACTGTTTTGTCTTTCTCAGAGTGCCCTGTGAATGAAATTATACATATGTACTTTTCAAACTGGCTATTTTTACTTCCTCTTATGCATTCAATATTCAGCCACGTCACTGCACGTCGTTTTCAGTTTTCATTTCTGCTGTTCTTTCCTGTTGATCACTAAGTAGTATTCTGCTACTATGAAGCTCATCTTTGCTATTACAAAAATAGGCATCTAGGGCGGCGCCTGTGGCTCAGTCGGTAAGGCGCCGGCCCCATATACCGAGGGTGGCGGGTTCAAACCCGGCCCCGGCCAAACGGCAACCAAAAAAAAAAAAAAATAGCCGGGCATTGTGGCGGGTGCCTGTAGTCCCAGCTACTCGGGAGGCTGAGGCAAGAGAATCGCTAAAAGCCCAGGAGTTGGAGGTTGCTGTGAGCTGTGTGAGGCCACGGCACTCTACCAAGGGCCAGAAAGTGAGACTCTGTCTCTACAAAAAAAAAAAAAAAAAAAGGCATCTAGATTTTTGGTATAGTAATACCATTGTTATTAATTTTACTCTTAAGATAAACCTTGAACTTAAATAAATTCTCAGCATGTTAGTGTTTTTCACTTCCCAATACAAGTAAAGTACATAAAAGTGCTTTACTATAAAATTGTCATCTTAAATGGTTACTTGTCCGGCTATGAGTGCACTTTAAATTCCAAATTCTGCCTTCACAGGTGGCTTTCTAACCTAATGCTTTAAACTTATCCCCCATGGACTGTGGGTAATTACCTTTTGTTGTCTTTCAGCCAGTTTTGTGTAAATGGACGCTGGTTGTTTTGATCAGAGTGCTTCTAATTTCTCTATTAGATTTCCCTACAGAACTTTCTGAATGGTTTACTAAACTCTAAATAAATTGCATCTTCTGAATTCGTTTTCAACTATAACAAGAGTCCAGGAAGGCTACCAGTTGTGTCTGATGTGTTCAAGTTTTATTATCAAATACTGTATGTCATCCAGCAGACACTTTTTCACCCCAAAAAGGCTTTTGGTACATTCATTAATGCAACTATAACTTCTGATGGTTTCCTAAAAAGGGGATTTTTTTATTGTTGTTGTTCCCAATGTGTCTGGCTAAACTTTATTCAGATGTGGGTAATTCTGTCCTTTCTTTTTGCTATAATAATGATTCTGCCTTTACCTACCTATACTGTTTATTTTCATCCACAATTTCTTTTCTTTCTTTCTTTTTTTTTTTTTTTTTTCGCAGTTTTTGGCCGGGGCTAGGTTTGAACCTACCACCTCCGGCATACAGAGCTGTCGCCTCATCCACAATTTTTGAAAAATATTTTGCCTGTTGTGTCCTATTGATACTTCTTCTTCTGTTTTTTTTTTTTTTTTTTTTTTGAAACAGAGTCTCACTGTGTCGCCTCGCCCTTGGTAGAGTGCCATGGCATCACAGCTCACAGCAACCTCAAACTCCTGGGCTTAAGCAATTCTCTTGCCTCAGCCTGCCACAATGCCAGGCTATTTTTTGTTGCAGTTGTCATTGGTTTTTAGCTGGCCCGGGCCACGTTCGAACCCACCACCCTCAGTGTTTGTGGCTGGTGCCGTAACCACTGTGCTATGGATGCCGAACCATCCTATTGATACTTTTGATGCAAAGTCTAGAAAAGAAGTAGGAAGAAAAGAAGCATAAAGGCTGGGAAGTTACATTCACCCATGAGCTGCCATGGTAAACGAAAAGTGATGAGAGAACGGTGAATTTTTATTTTTTTTTAAAGAAGATCAACCTCATCATGCTCAATAAATGGAAGTTAAACATTCGAGCCAATTTGAAATTCTTGTCTGCTTCTTAATTGTATTTTCTGGGATGTGGCACTGCCCCTAAGACTAAAGCGAGTAGTTAACAGCTTCAAGGAGATTACACAAATGTCCCCATGTCACATGCAATTAAATCATGTGCAAACATAACATAGTAATGGGAAATATGACTGCAGTCAGGATAACACAAGTTAGTGTGACATACAGGTATAAGATGAAATAGTAATCTGCAGTAATTTGGTAAACAATTCAGTTTTTAAAATTAAAAAAATAAGAGCAGCAGAATTAGGAATTTTAGAACTAGCATTATGCGCTCTGGGAACCTGCAGGACACTAAAAAAAGCACTTCCTGACTTTGTCTGTTTTGTTGCTATTTTACTATAATTTTCTTTGAGTTCTGGCTTATTCCCCTCTAAGGAGATGTCATAGCAAGAAACATGATAGGTCATCCAGACTTGGCCCAAGTCAGTTCATGGATGTGATTGGTGTTAGCAGCTATGGACATAACTTTCCAATCCATAGGACTGAAGAATTTGAATTTCTTATCATAGTTCTGGTTCTCATGAGTCCTGTAAACTTGGGCAACCACTTAACTACCTTGGTCCTCTAGTTTGCTCATCTGTAGAATGAGTTCAAATAAGATGAACTCTTGGACATTAGTATTCTGTTTCTATCATTTATACATTTTAAAGTACAAAGTACAGAACCAGAAACCACAAGATTTGACTTCCGTGCCCACATATGCTGTTTGCTAGCAGACAGTTTATGACAATATTCATCAAGAATCTGCAAATTGACTGGCGGGATGGCTCACGCCTAATGTCCTGGCACTCTGGAAGGCTGAGATGGGAGGATTCCATGAGCTCAGGAGTTTGAGACCAGCCTGAGCAAGAAAAAGACCCTGTGTCTACTTAACAAAAAAAAATAGAAAAATTAGCAGGTATTGTGATGGGTGCTGATAGTCCCAGCTACTGGAGAGGTTAAGGCAGGGGAATCTCTTGAACCCAGGAGTTTGCGGTTGCTGTGAGCTATGATGAAGCCAGGGCCCTCGAGCTTTAGCCTGGGCAACGGAGTGAGACTTTATCTCAAAACAAAACAAAAGAAAATAAAACATACCTGTGAACTACTACTCGTGAGCCCAAATCTGTCTGCCTGTGTCATTTTATAAATAAAGTTTCATTGGAACACAGCCACACAGATTGTTTTGCATATCGCCTATGGATGCTTTTAAGCTACAATGTCAGAGGTGAGTAGCTATAATATCAGAGATGACAGACAATGTGAATATAACGCGCATCACTAAAAATATTTACTATCCTGCCCTTTACAGAAACTGTAGAGCCTACCTCTACTTTATGTAAATATCCATTTCTACATTGTCAAATGTGGGAAATTGTACCTGTTTTGACTAACTAAATTAACTGTTGTTACAATAATTCTTTATTAAATAAATAAGCAAATACTTTACAATATAACAGATACTGCATTTTTTTTCCTTTAAAATATATGGTTATTTCAGATGATGAAACTGATAGTGTTTTATTGTTTTTTTCCACCTATTAATTTCAAGATCATGCACTTCTCTGTTGTATTTCTCTCTCCTCACTGCCAGATCTACCCCTAATTTATGCACAGCCTCTAACAAAATTGCACATAGAACATGCTGGCCGCTAGCCTGGCATGGATCCCCACTCTACGCACTTCTACAGCCATCCCAACCTCTAACCAGCCCCTCAATGGATTAGAACATACGTATGTGAACGCTACACCTTACATTGCATTTTCTACCTCTTTACCACTAAGAGTAGCCTTTAGCAAGCCTTTGAACTAAATATGCAGGACATCCTTGGAAGATGCTCTGGAGAAAGAGGTCTACACAAGACCTCGAAGATAGCTTACGTTTCTGAAGGAAAGAGCAAAGCTGGAGGAGGTCCAGAGGACAACCCTCCAAATCATGGAACTGGGTTTAACAGTAGGCACTATCACTCACTTTCCTCTCCTGCCTGATCCAGTCTATTATTAGTTCTTTAACAGGAGACTGTAACAGTCTCCCTATTGTCCTCCATAAATACTGTCCCTCTCATCAGTTATACCTTCTGTAAAAGTGATGATTCTATAAAGAAAAATGACTCTGTTCAACTCCTAACATTCCTTGTCCTGAGAACACTCAGAAGCCACTACAGGTTTTTAAGGCAATGACTTAACACACTTGTTGTGTTCTGGCCTCACCTGCCTCATCACCTTTATCCCATTTCGCTTTCCCCTACGTGCTGGGCATTTGCCCCTCAGAGTGGTAACTGGCCATGTTTCCTCTGAATGCAAGGATTTTTCACATGCTCTTCCAGGGGTCTGGGATGCTATCCTCGCATCTATCCCAATCGTCTTGGTAAACCCTTCCTCTTCTTTCAGATCCTCTATTCTAGGTCAATTGTTTACTGATGTATTTGTATTTCTCAACCTTAGCTGAATATTAGAATCCTCAATATTAATGCTCCAAACCGAACCCAGACACATCAAATCAGACACAGAGGGTAGAAAGGGGTGGGTCTGAGGATTATTACAGAGCTCATCTAGTGATTCTGATGTGGAGACAGGTGTGAGAGTAAGTGTTCTATATTTTATCTTGTAAAAAGGCACACAAACTTCTCCTTTATAATTATGCAAAAAACATGAAAAGCTCCCAAATAGAGAAAATACCTTACTGTTGTGTAAGCTCCATAGGGCAGTGCCATCCACTTCTTCACTGAGTAGTCATTTTTAAGACATTTCTGTGTACTAAATTCTACTCTGAGTGATAGGAAGGGGGCTGTGAACAGTATCTTCTTGTGTTTTCTTTCCCAGAATTTTCATCTGGGGACGTTTCACTGTTTCAGTTGGTCTTTAACGGATGACTGAATAAATACTCTTTTGCTTTTATGTTTACTTTTGCAAGAATTTAAGATTCCTCTCTTGCTGAGATAAGTCTTCATTTCCCCCTAAAGTACTTAGAACAATAAAGTTATGAGCTGAGCTTTTTGAGCACTTTAAATAATTACTCAACTTTCAGCTTCACATTGTCTTTTGTGACAGTCTTTGGATTTCTTAATTATTGCATTTTGTCTTCCCCTGTAGCTCGGATAATAAAACTAGTCTGGATTACCACTCTCCAGACAGCAGAAAAAATAAAATAAAGCTCTTTGCATTATTATGTGACACTGCTACGTCACCATTTCTCTCTGTCTTTGGAAATAAATTGTTGGCAGAGCTGCAATTTCTTCTGTCTACTTGTTGGAACCCTTAGCAGCATGTCACCTGTTCCAGCAGATTTTTATATTCACAGCACAATTCAGAGCTCAGGAAGAATTCTTTACTGATTTCTTCCAGTCATTAATCACTGCCTACTGCCTTGCTGTTGGGGAACCATCTCGGTCTACACATGTGCATTCAATTAAGGGTTGATTGTTTCAGTTTATGGATTATCTGGCTGCTGAGTTTGTCCCCTGCTCTTGCATTCCTCTCCAATCCTCATTTTCTATTTCAGTTCTTCATGTTTTTTGTTTTGTTTTGTTTTGTTTGTTTGGTTTTCCACCCCCAGCTATGGGGAAGCATGGGGATTGGAAAAGTAAAAATGACATTAGTTTTTAGATCTACTAAAAAAAACATGGGGGATAATCAAGCAATTAGTTATGGAATGAATACACTATGTGATCATTGCATTTCTTCTGTTCTCCTCATGCTCAATTTGGGGGTGAGAGGTGGGGAAGGAGCATGGGGGAACAAGAAATTGCAATACCCTGCGAATCAGATAGACCGTCTTTCACTCTGGCCTCTACCGCATAATAGTTGTGGTTTTAGCCAAATATCTCAGCTTATTTTTTTTTAATCCATAAATCAATGAATGTTGTAGTCACATGCCCATGTCAATGGAAAAAAAAATAGTGGATGACAATGAGATAGTTGATTTAAATATTTTATGGTTAACATGTAACAACATATTTTTATCCTGCCTCATAAAAGTTATACCAAATCGATTTTTGTACCTGTAAGCTAGTGCCACAATATTGCTGTCTTTAAAAAAAAAAAAATTGCCAAATTCAGTCACTTAAAATAATTGCCAGAGGTCCACTGCTTGTGGCTGGGGCAGCTTATCGAGCCTGGCTTTTGCCTTTGCCCATTCTGTGCCACAGACTGAAGGGAGTGAAGTTAACTCGGGACAACTCTTTTCATGGGATGCATAACCTCAGAGGCTAATGCCCAGTGATGCACAAACACTTCTCTTGTCCCTCCCTGTGTTGTGTCTGCTAATAGTTCATTTGCAAATAGAAGTCATAGGGTCAAACAAGAAATCACATTCTTGGATGGCACTGACCCCATATACCAAGGGTGGTGGGTTCAAACCCAGCACTGGCCAAACTGCAACAAAAAAATGGCCAGGCATTGTGGTGGGCACCTGTAGTCCCAGCTACTTAGGAGGCTGAGGCAAGGGAGTTGCATAAGCCCAGGAGTTCGAGGTTGCTGTGAGCTGTGTGACACCACAGCACTCTACTGAGGGTGCTAAAGTGAGACTCCGTCTCTACAAAAAAAACAATAATAATAAAAAAAAGAAAGAAAGAAATCACCTTCTAGCTCCAGAAGAAAAATGATATTATTAATATTTAGCAAAGAACATGGATACAGGGAAGGGTAAAGAATTGTGGGTAAAATTCCTCTCTGTCCCACCTGTAATCACTGGCCCTGGATTTGCCCATCTTCTCCAGCCTTCTGTCCTTTCCCTGACCACATATTGTGGTCACCACTCTTCTTTAGTAGTTGTCTCCTACAAAGACACTTACAATGCTTTATTGGAAACTTCAGTGTGTATTTTGAAGATGAGACTTGTAAGTTACACATCACACACACAAAGACACATACAGATAATGTATAGACAAATTTACATTTTCTGTAGGAGAAAATTTACAAAATATGTGCATATAAATCACTTCCATAGATTCACATAAAATATCAAAGGTGATGGACTTTGAATCTGGTTTATGTGACATATTTGTAGTCTTAGCCAAATAGCCAGGCCTCGTTTTATTTTATCTATAAATCAATAAATGCTATTGCCATTTGCCTATGTCAAAGAAAAATCATTACCAAAGTGAAGCAAATTAACATATCTATCATCTCTCATAATCCCATGTATTTTTGTTTTGATTTGCTTTTTTAGCAAGAGCAACTAAAATCTACTCATTTACCAAGAATCCCAAATGTAGTAGAATTTTATTACCTATGGTTCTCATGATGGATGTCAGATCTACACGATAACCTCTAACTTACGTCATCCCTTTCCAGCCTGCCTCCCTGCCCTTAATAACAATTGTTTTATTGTATATCACTATATATGTGACTATTTGCACTTTTTAAATCATTACAAATATAAATGAAAGCATCCAATACTAACTATCTCCGTCTGGTTTATTTCTCTTAGCACAAAGTCCTTCAGTTTCATGCTGTTGCGTATGGCAAGTTCTACTTTCTAGGACTGAATAGCATCCATCGTGTGTGTATGTATGTGGATGTGTGTGTATCTCATAATTTCTCAATCAATTCATTTGTTGAACATGGGTTTTCTCTGTGTCTGGGCTATTGTATCATGCTTCAGTGAACAAGGGGGTGCCTAGGCACAAGTTTTATTGTGTGTGTATTTTCATTTCATTCCTAAGAATGGAATTGTTGAGTCATATGTTAACATTTTTAAAGAACTGGCAAGCTGTTTATCAAAGTGGCTGCACCATTTTATATTCCCACCAGCAGCAAATGAATTGCAACAGAAAAGTCTTAAAAAGTTAAGTCTTTAACTTTAATAAAATAAATAATTTAATAAATTTTGATTTATTTCTGTTCTGAATCTTACTCTTCCATCAATAGAATTGTTGAATTCCATTTGTTGCTATTTTATTACGTTTGCATCAATTTTTATTAGAGAAAGTGGCCTGTTCTTTTATGGTGATGTCTTTGACTGGCTTAGGTATCAAGGTGATGTTGGTCTCATAAAATGGGGCCTCAAAATCTATTTTTTTTTAGAAGCGTTTAAGGAGTATTAGTATTAATTCTTCTTTCAATGTTTGGTGGAATTCAACATGAAGACTTCTATTTCTTTGTTGGAAGGACTTTGGATACTTCTTCAATCTTTTTGTTATTGATCTGTTTATGCTTTCTATTACTTCCTTATTCAATCTTAGCTGGATTATATTATTATCAGAATTTACTATTATATTTGCTCAGAATCTACTTATTTCTTCTAGGTTATTCATTTTGTGGGCACAGCTCATTCAGTAATTGTTCATAATAGTTGCTTATCAACCTTTTTATTTCTGAAGGATCTGTTTTATAATGCCTTTATTTTCATTTTTTGTTTTATATATTTAAGTATTCTCTCTTTTTTTCACTCTATCTTGCTAAAAGTTTGTCAATTTTATATTTATTCAAAAATAACTTTTTTATTGTTTGGGATTCATTGAGGGTACAAAGACTTAGATTACACTGATTGCAGTGTTTAGGTAAATTCCCTTGTGTCCTGCCCCCAAGAGGTGAGCTATACACTGTAACCCCCCCCCATCTTTCATTCCCGTACCCACCACTTTGTATGAAATCTTACCTCTACCCCCCACCTTATATCATGTTTTCATATTAGAATTGAGTGCATTGGATTCTTGCTTCTCCATTCTTGTGATGCTTTACTAAGAAGAAAGTGTTCCAACTCCATACAGGCTAATACAAAAAAACTTTTTAGATTGATTAATTTTTTAAGACTTTTCTGTTCCCATTTCATCTATTTCTGTTCTGAATCTTACTCTTTCCATCCTTCTGCTGACTCTGGGCCTAATTTTTTCTTCTTTCAACTAATTCCCTGATACATATGTTAAGCTAATTATTTGGATTTTGTGTTTTCCTTTTATTTTTCATTATAGGACTTTCTTGATATAAACTTTTTCCTTAGAACAGCATCCGGAGCTTTTGATAGTTGTGTTTCTTTGGAATTTGTCTCAAGACATTTTAAATTTTCTCTTATATTTTCTTCTTTTGTTTAGGACTTATTCAGTATCATATTATTTAATTTCCACATGTGGGAATTATCCTAGCTATCTCTCATTATTGGTTTCTAGGTTTGTATCATTGTGGTTGTAAATAATGATAGATGTAATTTCAGTCTTCTTAAATTTGTAAAAACGTCTTTTGTGGCCTTACATTTGGTCTATATTAGAGAATACTTAATGCGCACTAGAGAAAAAAAAAGTATATTCTCTGGTATCGGATAGAAAGTTCTGTGTATTCCCTGTAATTGAATTGTCTATGTAGCAGGGCTATATCATTGAACAAATATGGAAGGAATGGAATATTTTGTTTGCAAACATTTGTAGAGTTATTACACATTTATCTGCATTATTATATGTAAGACAACACATAGACACATGTATGAATTTTGTTCCTAAATTCTTAATAAGAATGCATGACTGAAACATTGGAGGGGAACCTAGAGATAATCCTGGCAAGCCTCTCCCTCTGTACTTGAATTACTGTTCATAAAAATCATGTTCCCAGGAGCTACTGATATGTGTTAAACTACCTTTGCTCAAAGGAAGCATTTTGCTTTTTTTCTTAAGTCCTTGATAGGAAGTAAAACAAAATAAAGCAAAGATAAACAAACAAACAAAAAAAAAAACAGAACAATATGCTTGACCCTGGACATCATCTTAGAATGTAATTAAATGTTACCACACATCTGCTGTGGAATGGGTAATAAGATGGTGCAGCCAAGGAAGGTTAGATCCACATGGTTCGCTGAAGGTTAAATCTACTTCTCATGGAGCAGACATTGAGTTCTATCCTGCAGGTAGAAATCACTTAAAGTTCTATGCATCAGAGAAACTGTATATTTAAATAAAAGAAAAATGGCATCAATTAAGGTAGCATATCTTAGAATCAAACGAAGGACTCAAATTTGATGTCAGGCTCCCTGTATCTAAAACTTAAAGAAGGTGCCTGATCAGGATGGTAGGGTAGGTTTCACATAAGGCAGAAGCAATTGGCAGGAAAAGAATTAGGTACAAAATTTATTCCAAGATACTATGGAATAGTTTCTAAGTTTCTCAGACACATAGCCAAGTGAGAACTATGTTATGGAGATCTTTGAAATTTCATATCTTCCTTTACTTATCTTTTACCCCAATTTTTTCTATATAAATTCAAAAATATCTATGTAGTTCTGCCTTAGGATTCTCCAGAAACAGAATCAGTTAGGAGTGTGTGTGTGTTTGTATGTATATATACATATTGCATTTATATGTGTGTATATACACATATTAATATATATACATACATGACTATATATACATGAATGATATATATGTGCATGAATATATACACACATATATTGAGAAAGAGAGAGAGAGATTTATTACAGGAATTTACTCACATGACTTTGGAGGTCAGGAAATCCTAAGATCTGCCATCTGTAAACCAGAGGACCAGGAGAGCTGGCGATGTAATTCAGTCTGAGTTCTAAAGCCTGAGAAACAGGAGCATCGAGGTCTGAACATGGGAGAAGATGGATGTCCTGGCTCAAACAGGGGCAAATTTATTCTCCCTCTGCGTTTTTCTGTTATTCAGACCTTCAATAGATTGGACGATGCTGTCTGCATCAGTGAGGGTGATTTTCTTTACCTGGTTTACTGATTCAAATGCTAATCGTATCCAGAAACATTCTCCCAGACCCTTCCAGAAAAAATGTTTTGCCAACTCTCTGTATATCCCTTTCAAGTTGAAACATAGAAGTCATCATCACAAATATTAACTATGGACTCTTTAATGAAGAGATGTTCAAATATCTAGCCTATTATTTAACATAGGTTCTGTTTTTTTGTCAATTAGCAGAAATATTTTAAAATGGAGCTCCTGCTCTTGATTATATTTGTTACAAACCTTTTTATCACTCCATGGGTAGTCTTTTCATGACCTTAATGGACTCTGAATGAACAGACATTGTTAAATTTATAGATGTTAGTCCAATTTGTAGACCGTTTTCCTCATAGTTGATACTTTATTCTGGTCTTCTTGGGAAGAAAACATTACTTATCTCAATGTCATAGACATCAAGCCATATCATCTAATAGAAACATTATTTTAGATCTAAAGACTACCTACATTTGGTTGCGTGGAAGTTGGAGAGTACATGTGTGTGACACAAGGTAAATGAAAGAGTAATCAATTTTTTCCACTTTGAATAACCATTTAATACAGTAACATTTATGGAAAAAGATTATCCATTTCTTACTATTTTGCACAGTCATCGTTGTCATGATAAAGCACCCAGGTGTGCTGATTTCTTTCCTATTCTCCTCTGTCTTTTTACCTTATCACTGGCACACACAACTCCGTCTTAATGCTGTCATTTTGTAACAGTTCTGTTATCCAATAGTGTGAGTTCTATAACTTTTCTTGTTCAAGATTCTCTTTCCTACTTGTGACATTTCATTACATTTTTATAAAATATTTTATCTACAAAAGAACACACATGTTGCACAGCGCGTATATCATGAGTGCGGGCTCTCTGCTCTTTGTACAAATTGATCACACCCTCATACCTAGCTCTCAAGAATCTCCCCTCCCTCCAGGTCACTCCAAATTCAATTGGGTTCCTCTTTTCAAAAGTAATCACTATCTTGCTTTCTAAAAATATAGATTATATATTCTCAATTTAATCAGTAGCATTACACAGGAGGGTATCCTTTGTATAGGGTTTATTTGTTCACAAGTATGTACAAGACCACATGCATGTTGGCTGGTATTCATTATTATTTGTTATTACATTGTATGCATGTATCAAACTTTGTTATATATGCTGGCTATTCTTTCTGACAATTTATGTCTAGATTTTTTGCTATTACCAATGACACTAATATAATTATTCTTGTTCATAATTTTTGCAAACACAACTTTGTCTGTAGTATGCATACCTAAAAGTAGAATTTCTGCTCTATAGGGTATGTATGGGTTTACCATTAGTCGTTAATGAAATTGTATTTTTTTTCTAATGCTCCATCCCTCATTCTATGCAGCTTTTCTTGACTTTCCTCCGGAATTAATAATTCTCTCTTTAGCTCTGTCTTATCTGCAGTTACATCCCTTTTTATCCTATCTTCTGAGTGTCTGTTTCTATTAGACTTTTGCTCTTTGGGATTATGATGATTATTGTTTTATTATGTCATGCAGTCTGGTTTTTCTCATCAGCTTGACCATTTTCAATTAAATGCAGAATCCTACATATTAAAATACTGTAGATGCAGTTGAACAACTGTGGATAATGACGTGTTTTGTCCAGAGGAAAAATTGCCAGGACCTCTCCTAAGAGAATATTCATTTCTGGCTGAAACACTTGGCTTCTGGGTCTAGTAATTCCATGTAATTTTAATTCAATCAAAATCTTCAGTGAGTTGAAATTAGGTGTCTCCTATTTCCAACACTTGTTTATTCCATGATGTCTTTTATTGGGAGAGATTTCCCTTTAGGGTTTCAATGTAAATCGTGATGGTCTTATCAGAACCTTCCCCTTCAGAGGCCCCTAACTCTATTTCCCCCAAGGCATGTGAGGATGATGACAACTCTAGTTAAGCCTATCTTTTATTTTGATTTATTCATTTTTTGTTTTTTGAGACAGCCTCAAGCTGTCACCCTGGGTAGAGTGCTATGGCATCACTGCTCACAGCAACCTCTAACTCGTGGGTTTTAAGCAATTCTCTTGCCTCAGCCTCCCAAGTAGCTGGGACCACAGGCACCTGCCACAATGCCTGGCTATTTTGGGGTTGTGGTTGTCCTTGTTTGGCAGGCGTGGGCTGGATTCGAACCTGCCAGCTCTGGTGTATGTGGCTGGTGCCTTAGCCGCTTGAGCTACAGGTGCTGAGCCAAGCCTAGGTTTTAGAGGGTGTTTACAAGTCAAATTTCTGAATAATATAGGGTAAAATGCAAGTCTCAGCCCTAAAGTTTTTCCTATCCCACCTGGAAGCTGATCCCTAATTCCTTACATTTCTTACTTGGTGTGTCTTCAATAATAATCAAACTTTATTAAAAATTTATTTTTTCTAGTTTTCTGAGTGAGAAGATTACTCAGAATCACATAGCCATACATAGCCTGAAATGCCACTTTTATTGGCAATATGTTTAAAGTAAAAAAAAATCCATAATAATACTTTCTACTTACCCTCACATCACTGCCCCTTTTCTCTCAAGGCTGTTAAGTAATAGAGTCAGTTAGACTTAATGGGGAACAAATTAGGTCAATTATTTGTTGCTAGCCAGGAGATAATGCTCTGTATTTTTCAAGGCTTGTTATCCTGTTTAAAACTATAGGGTTTTAATTATTACTTTAATAGAATCTTTCAAAAGAAACTAGGGATTTAATCACATTATTTTTCACCTTTAGACCCAGATGGACTTTATTGATCCAAACAAGGAAACTGGGAAATATTATTTCTTCAGCAAAAACATGAGAGAGATACACTATCTGATGGAATCAGGTGTACCTGCCCAAATAAACTTGCCCCGACCAGACAGGGTCAGGTTCATGGCCCACCCAGGCTTAGTCAGATTCTTGGCTCCCCCCCAGGCAGGGTCAGGTTCATGACCTGCCCAGGAAGGGTCAGACTCATGTCCCTCACAGGAAATAGGAATGCTGCCAATTGCTTCACTCCCTGACCCCTTAAATCCCTATCCACCATAACCCACATGTGGAATTCCTTTCTTGATTTCACCCCACCTGTTACCATGTGCAAATAAGGAACACATTATTTCTACAGAACGGGGATTTCCGTTTTCCTTTGTTGCCTTGAAATTATCTTTCTTTCTTGGGTCCAGAACCTTTCACTATCACTCTATATAAACTTTGAGCAAACAAGTAATTTGTATTTTATTTTATTTATTTTTTTTTTTGGCCGGGGCAGGGTTTGAACCTGCCACCTCCGGCATATGGGACCGGCCCCCTACTGCTTGAGCCACAGGCGCCGCCCTGTATTTTATTCTTATAGGTGGTAAAATTACATATAAGATATGACATTTCCTTTGGGGAAATCTATTGAACATAACCATGTCATTTGGTTGGGATCATTTTAACTAGGTGGTTTTTGAAAATGTAAATGGTGTCTCCCTGCTTCTCCAGAAGACTAGTTTATGCCTGATTCTTTTTTTTTCCTCATTATTAAATAATATGAAGCACACACTCTCCATGTTCCATAAGTGTAAAAACTTGCTTCAGTTCTTTTCATTGCTCTTCTTCTATCCTCTCTTTCTCTTTCTCTTTCCTCCCTGCTTCCTCCATTCCTCCCAGACCAGTGTATGCCACTTACAAACTGTGTTTTAGATGACCACACGTTGAGATGAGTCATTTTTCAAAGTGGACTGTCACTTCAATAAGGATTTATGAACCAGAATTTTGGTTTATTCATTTATTTTGAGAACACTTACTGTTTTGTAGACAGGAAAAGTTGCAACGTGTACATGAATTGTGTATTCTTTTTTTTATTAACAAGCCAAGACACTGAGTCTACCCTCAGGGAGCTACCCTCCGGCGGGTCTCATTCCTTCCTCATTTATATGCCAGGCACTGTGATTATCATTTGACAGCCACTGAATATATACTTACCATGAGTGATGGAATGAAAGGAAGGAAATGAACTGCTGATTGCAGGGTGACAATGGAATTTGAATAAAATGAATTCCATGTTTCAAGTACTTCTTACCATCAAGTTATACTCAGTTGATGTGTCCCTCTTCTCAGTAATAAATGCCTTTCCCAGAAATAAAAGGTCTAGGTTCCTGTTTTAACTTGATCCTCTTGGGTGAGGTATGGTGAGACCAGACTTAGATTATGTGAAAGAAACTGGGTAAAGTTTTACAGTTTGTTCTGTTCTTAATTCCCTGGAGAGAACACAGCACTGGAGTTTTTCACTAGGCAGAAAGAGGGAAGAGAACTATGAGGAAACATCTTTATTACAGTTTCTATGAGAAGAAAAGAGACAAGGTAAGCAGATTGAAGGCAGGCTAATTTTAGTCATTTCTAGGAAATAAGATAATCTCTGCCTGTCTGGTACTTGGCTCTGGGGAGACCAGGGTAGGTGTATACTGGCCAAGTGTGAAAACCTGATAAGGGAAGTGGTGGAGGTGTAGAATTAATCTGCTGCTCTACAAAGAGAACTAACTGGCTAGTTCCTAGCCTAGACTTCAAAAGCAAGTCAAGGGATCACACACACACACACCAAAAAACAAACAAACAAAAAAAAAACCCTATATGATAGTTCCTGCATTTATTTTTCTGCCTCCATGAGAAGTTGCCATTGACCTTGCCAACATAAACTTCACAGATATAGGAATAAACAATAATAGACAGAGTGTAGCGAACATACCTGTAGACCCATCTACTGGGGAGGGTGATGCAGGAAGATCACTTAAGGCTAGGAGTTTGAGATCGCAATAAGTTGGGATCCTACCTGTGTTCCCATGTGTGAATAGCAAACACACTCCAGCTTGAGCAATAATAGTGAGACCCCCTTCTTTAAATAAATAAAATAGCAGGAAGGAAAGAGAGAGATTAAAAAAAAAAAAAAAAAAGAGTTAATGACTTCACCTCCTCAATAAATGTCCTCTTCTCCCCAGATCAATGTCCATTCAAAAGACATATTCTTCTTTTAGATAAAGTGTGGACATGTATCAGGCTATAGTCAATTTATTCCCTAGTGCCTATGCACAGTAACATTTTTTAAGGTGTTGTTGATTCTAAAAGCATTAGAGAGGGTGAGATAAGATAAGGGAAATCTTAAGAAAGAGATCCCAGATGGTGATCACTCTATTCAACACTTTTGTGAAATAAAGGGGGTGTGGAAGAGAAGTAAATGTCTCTTTTTAGGTAATTTAGATAAAAGGCATACAATCTTGTTTAATGCTACATACCTCCCTTTATGGTGACATTACAAAACCAGGCAGTAACAATTAGCAAACTGTGTGCAACATCTTTAAACATTCATTCAAATGAGGCTTATACATTTTAATTACACAGTTTTCAAGTTCTGTCTTATGTTACATGTTTGTACAGAGAAATTGCTTTCAATGTTATCATAATTTTTCTTCTTTCTGTAAAAATTAGCCTTAAAGAAAGAAGAAAGCACACACCACACACATGTGTGAACAGACACATATATGCCAACTAACCATCAGTATTACTTTCTTTGATATTTTCCTCTGGAAATTATTGACATGTGACTTGAGTAGAATTTTTTTTTTTTTTTTACATGGCAAAGACCCCCAAACAATTAAATTTTATGTTTATTATAACATTTTGTGATTTTTTCTTACAAATATTATGGTATTATAAAAAGAGATTGCTGATGATACGATTGTCGTATCAGTTGCTTCCTAACGTTTGCTTAAGCAAACAGCGTGTCCACAAATTTCATGTGCAATTTACAATAGCCAACTATAACAGACAACTATAATATATGTTTAAGATATATCTAAGTGAATTGAATGCTATTTTGACAAAAATTCCAGTTAGAGACATGAACATAAATAAATGCAGTTCAATTTTCCACATGGTATTGGATTTCGGGAGAGTAGGATGCAAAGGGGATTATCACTGTGGTCACTCCTGTTGAATTGCTAGCAGGGAACCCATTGTAGCCACAAAGCCAACAGTTGATGGGTGGGTGTATTACAATTTAGCATGCGTAATGCTTAAGGGGAAAGTTTCAATACCATATTGGAATACTAACATGGCATTTTTACATTCTTTTTCTTTTAAAAAAAATCAAGAGTTCAGATATTATAATTAGAACACATCAATTTGAATGAAAAGAAGAAAAATTATGATATTTTGTCACAAGCATAACCTGCAAAAGTCTTCTCCCATTCTGAAAGTTGTCTTTTTGCTTCACTTAACTGTGCTCTTGGCTGTGCAGAAGCTTTTTAGTTTGATCAGATCTCAAATCCATTTTTGGTGTTGCTTCAATTGCCTAGGGGGTCCTCCTCATAAAATATTCTCCCAGGCTGATTTCTTCAAGTGTTTTCCTTGCACTCTCTTCTAGTATTTTTATAGTTTCATATCTTAAGTTTAAATCTTTTATCCAGTGAGAATCAATTTTTGTTAATGGTGAAAGGTGGGGGTCCAGTTTCAGTCTTCTCCAGGTCGCCAGCCAGTTCACCCAGCACCATTTGTTAAATAGGGAATCTTTCCCCCATTGCATGTTTTTGATAAGCTTATCAAAGATCAAATGAGGATAAGTAGCTGGGTCCATCTCTTGGTTCTCCATTCTGTTCCATAAATTTTCACTAGACATTTATTGAAGCCCAATTCATAATTGCCAAGACATGGAAACAGCCCAAGTGCCCATCAACCCATAAATGGATTAACAAATTGTGGTATATGAACACCATGAAATACTATGCAGCCATAAAATGATGGAGACTTCACATCTTTTATGTTTTACTGGATGGAGCTGGAACATATTCTTCTTAGTAAAGTATCTTAATAATGGAAAAAAAAATCCAATGTACTCAATACTACTATGAAATCAATGTATAATCATCTACAAATTCATACAAATGGTAAAACAATAGTCTAGAAAGCAGAAGAGAAGAGGAGAGAGAGGGAAGGGGAGGGTGGAGAAAGGAGGAGGGAGGGTATTTGGGGGGACCTCATCTAATGTGAATGATGCAATGGTACATTTCAAAAAAATATTCAGAAAAGAATATAATTGTGATGGATGTGTTAATCAGTTCAATGTAAGCATTTCAATTGTATATCAAATCAGTACACTGAACCCCATAAATTCATCATTGTACACAGTTATGATTTAATAAAAACAAAAAATAAAAGCATTAAAATTATGATATTTTGAAAAGAGTCCTGTTAAGACATTCAGCATTCATTTTTGACTTTGTTATTTAATCATTCTCACATAAACTTATTGAGCTTCCAACATATGTGAGACATTCTTTTAGTTACTGGAGATATAGCGATATAAAAGCCACAATTACTGCCCCATAAGGAAAATAAATCACTGTAGGACAGATTGACCATACAATATGATAACTCACAGGATGGAGGTTTTGTTTGTTTTTCTTTTTACAAATGCCCCTGTATTTTTATGCGATGGCTGCATTGACTTATGGAATAAAAATAGGGGTTGAATTACTTAATATGAGATTTCAATTTAGAGTCTTTTGTCTTAAGAATTTTGTTTACATGAAAATGTAAATAGCAGCTTTCAACTTCTTGGTCAGAGGAGGCCAGGTGCAACTTTCTTCAGTCATCCTGAATCCAGGTTCATCTGACATGAGCCACCTCCACCATGTTACCTAAGTTCGACTCCAATAAGATTAAAGTCATGTACCTGAGGTTTACCGATGGCAAAGTAGGTGCCATGTTTGCCCTGGCCCCCAAACTCAGCCTCTTGGGTTTGTCTCCAAAAAAGGTTGGTGATGACATCACCAAGGCAACTTTGTGACTAGAAAGGTCTGAGGATTACAGTGAAACTGACTATCCAGAAAATAGAGGTCCAGATTGAAGTGGTACCTTCTGCCTCTGCCCTCATCATCAAAGCAATCAAGGAACCACCCAGAGACAGAAAGAAACAGAAAAACATTAAACATGAACGAAATATCACTTACCATGAGATTATCAACATTGCCAGACAGATGTGACACCAATCTTTAGCTAGAGAACTCTCTGAAACCATTAAAGAGACCCTGGGGATGGCCCAGTCAGTGGGCTGCAATGCCTATGTCCTCCACCTTCATGACGTAACAGATGACATCAACAGTGGTGCTGTGAAGCGTCCAGCTAGTTAAAAAGTACAAGGGAACTGTTTCAGTAAAGGATCATTTGATATCCCCCCCAGAAAAGGAAAAATATATAAATAGCATATAATAAGGTTGAAAAATATGTAAAAAGAAGGTATATGTTCAAAGCTGAAATATAACTCATAAAATAGTAATAAACATGATGCAAGGCCATGAAAAAATAATAACTTCAAAAGTGATGATCCATTAACATTCTGATAGGATACTGTCAGTATCAAATTTAATTGTTAAAATAATGATGATGTCGCCCTTCTGTGGAATGGATTGTAGAGTGGGCAAGTTAACTGTGTACTCTAAAATCAAATGCCAGTTCTTCTCTTTTATTCTCTTACTTGGGGTGACCATGTCTTCTAGAATACCTTTTGCTTTGACCTCTACTTTTCTTCATTCAGTAAAACATTCTGAGAGAAATTTGGTGAAGATGAATAAACATGTTTCTTAACTTACTTTTCACTTGCGATGTTGCTTCTGACAGAAGCTGCATCAGTTTTCCAGGTCTAACTTCCACCTGATGGCCCCTCCCTTCATAGTCATCTTTCACACCAGATAGCCCCAGCCATAGCTTTGGCTCCTTTCAGAGGATTCTGCATCCTGGGCTCCAGTATCCCTCCTTCTTCTATTAAATACCCAGATCTCTCTGTTGCTACTCTCTTGGTTTCTTCACTATTCTCTTTTGAGCTTTTCATCTCTTTAGTTACTTGTATGAACAAATTTCTATATATAATTCAAGCATCTATATATAACTGAAGAGCCTAGAGCTGATTGTGTTTTTCTCTGTGTGGAGAGACACTCCAGTGTCTTCTAGCTTGCTTATTTTCTAACTTGAAGTCTACCGCATTTCTTATCTTTATGTAAATGTAATTTGTTGTTTTTGTTTTGTTTTTTTTGCTTTCTTTTGTCTTCAAAATTTTTCACTTGCTCTTTGGTTTTTAGCAGCTTGTTGGCTATTATATTGATCCATCTTAAAGATCTCTGAGCTTCTTAAATCTGTAATTTGAATTTTTTAATTATCAGTCACTGTTTTTGTAAATATTGGTGATTTAAATTATGCATATGAAAGTCCATCTGATATTGTTCCTCACCCTTGATTGTCCAATTATATTTATTGTTTCACTCTTTTTCCCTTGAGTTTTACCTTGAGCAAATTCTATTGAGCTATCTCCAAAGTCACTGTCTTGGCTAGAATTGCCATAATAAAATCTCGGCTTAAACAACAGAAATTTATTTATAACAATTCTTGAGGCTAGGAAGTATAACATAAGGGCATCAGCCCAGTTGAGTTCTCATGAGCACTCTCTTCCTGACATGCCTGACTTTCAGATGGCAACTTCTTGCTGCCTCCTCCCATGGTGGGCAGAGAGAAAGCTCTTGTCTCCTTCTCTTCTTTTTTTTTTTTTTTTTTTTTAATTTTTTTTATTAAATCATAACTGTATACAATGATATGATTATGGGGCATCATACACTCACTTCATAAACCATTTGACACATTTTTATCACAGTGGTTAACATAGCCTTTCCGGCGTTATCTCAGTTACTGTGCCAAAACATTTACATTCTACATTTACCAAGTTTCGCAAATACCCCTATAATATGCACCACAGGTGTGATCCCACCGATTCCCCTCCCTCTACCCACCCCCCCCCTTTCCCACTTCCCCCTATTGTTAAGTTGTAGCTGGGTTATAGCTTTCATGTGAGAATCCCTAATTAGTTTCATAGTAGGGCGATCAAGGGTATCCATATAGGGTCAGAAGAGATCAAACTCTCGCTCTTCGCAGATGATATGATTGTGTATCTGGAAAACACTAGGGACTCTACTACAAAACTCCTAGAAGTGATCAAGGAATACAGCAGCATCTCAGGTTACAAAATCAACATTCATAAATCGGTAGCCTTTATATACACCAACAACAGTCAAATTGAAAAAGCAGTTAAGGACTCTATCCCATTCACAGTAGTGCCAAAGAAGATGAAATATTTGGGAATTTACCTAACAAAAGACGTGAAAGATCTCTATAAAGAGAACTATGAAACT
Source organism: Nycticebus coucang (assembly GCF_027406575.1). Lineage (NCBI taxonomy): Eukaryota > Metazoa > Chordata > Mammalia > Primates > Lorisidae > Nycticebus > Nycticebus coucang. Next base: position 160,163,412 of record NC_069781.1, read on the forward strand.
CTAAGAAAAGAAATAGCTGAAAATGTTAACAAATGGAAAAACATACCATGCTCATGGCTAGGAAGAATCAACATTATCAAAATGTCCATACTACCCAAAGCAATATATAATTTCAACGCACTCCCTATTAAAGCTCCACTGTCATATTTTAAAGATCCTTCTCTTCTTATAAGAACACTCTTCCCATCCTGAGGTCCAATTTTTATAATCTTACCTAAACTTAATTACCTCTCAAAGGCCCAAGTAGCACCACATCAGGAGTTAAATCTTCAACGTGTGAAATTGGAGGAGGGAGTCACAAATTTTTAGTCCATAATAATCCACATCCTGGTCCCACAAAATTTATTATTTATCAAAACGTATTTATTATATCTCAACACCCCCAATGTCTTAACTATTTCCAGCCTCAGGGTGCAATCCTAGCACTCTGGGAGGTCGAGGCAGGTGGATTGCTTGAGCTCAGGAGTTCAGTTCGAGACCAGACAGAGCAAGGGCAAGACTCCTTCTCTGCTGGAAATGGAAAAATTAACCAAGGGTAGTGGTGAGCACCTGTAGTCCCAGCTACTCAAGGGACTGAGGCAAGAGGATCGCTTGAGCCCAAGAGTTTGATGTTGCTGGGATCTATGATGATGCCACAGCACTCTACACAGGGTGACAGAGAGACTCTAAATAAAAAAGTAAATAAATAAATAAATAAATAGATAAATATCATTTGAATCAGATATAGGTGAATCTGGAGGTATGAGTTGCCTTTCCTCTCCAGGCATACACCATGAGGGAGGCTTTCTCTAACCCTCTTCTCTGCCTCAGTCTTTCACGGTGGTACCTGGTGAAGTTTGTGGAAATGAGTCTCAGGGTGAATGATGATTTCCCTGTGTCTGTGGACTCAGGTTCCTATACTCTGAGGCTATATAATATATTCTGAATTTATTTTCTTTAATTATATTAAATGAACTCTTCTTTCCTGTTGTATGACCGTAATTTGTCCTCCTTTGGTCTTTCCCAGGTAAGGTCATATTCATGTCCTGTGTCTCCTTGGAGGTACTTTTCTTTTCTTGGATTTCAGGCTAGTCGGTTTCTCTGTGATTTCAGCCTTCTAATCAGTTAAAAACAGTTTTGATTTTTTTTTTTAATATTAGCCAGTTTTCTTTGTTAGAATAGAAACACCTCTCTTTCCATCTTTCTACCTCCAAAGCAGAAGACGCCAAGTCTTTAGGATACTTACTACGTGATATGCTTACCCTGCCTGTAGTTCTTTACATTAGTTCAAGGCTGTTAGTTTGAAATCAATAAAAAAAGTAATATTTGATATCTCACAAATTTTGATAAGTGTATTAGTCCTTCTAATATGGCTTCTCATTTAATCCCTGAAAAATATAAACTTAGGGAACAATGATTTCAGTAATTCTTCTTCCCCCAAATAAAATATTTTAAACACTTCTTTGATTGAACACAGGCAAATTATCTCAAATGTGGAGATCTCAACTGTATACATCCAGGCTCCCTTTCCTCTTCCATAATTTAAAAGGAAGTGTGTATTATCACACTGCAAAATCTTCAAATGTAGGTGCAATATATGAAAAGTCTAACAATTCCTCACATTGTCAGATCTTGACATTGACTATATCATCTGTAGAGTGGACATTTATAAAATTAGACTCTAGACAGACTGATGAGACCTCTTCTATAATTCAGCTTGCTATTTTTAATCAGTATTTTTAAGGAAAATACAGCTATGTCATGGATATATTTTTATACACTACTGCCATTACTGTGCTCCTCTGTGATGATGAGAGAAAAATTTACTTGCCTTTTCTCTTCTTATTGTATTACTCTGATCTTTCTCTGGGAGCACCAATGCCTCAAAATTGACCCTTGTGCTATATTTCAATTCCAGTTTTCTTTCTAACTGCCTAGAGTGTCACTCAGAATTATTATTCATCAACCCCACCACAACGACATTCCATAGAAATACTCACTTGCTAAGTGAGAGGGGTAAGACTTATCTTAACACATCTATAGTAAGGGCCATTGGAGCTAAGTTCTCTTGCTAATATGTAGACAAGATTAATAATAATTATAGAGTACAAAATGAATAATGTTTTAATCTTAATAATAGCAAAGTAAAGAGTTTTTCAGTCATTCTAAATATAGTTCATCTATTCATATTAGCCTAAAAAATACCAAAAATAAACAAAACCAGCATTTATTAGGCATATACAGTATTCCAGATACTGTGATACATGTTAACTTCAGTATCTCTAATGCTCATTGTTCAGTCAAAAGAATTGATGCTCAAAGATGTGAATTGGTATCTTGAGGTCAAAATAATAATGGAATTCATGTCTTTTAAATTCCAACTTATGTACTTTCTCTGAACTCATGAATTATCTCATTACAGAAAACATTTTCAAAACATTTGGTAAAGATATATCTTATACTGTTGGTGGGAATGTAAATTAGTACACCTTCTATGGAAAACAGCATGGAGATTTCTCAAAAAATAAAAAATAGAGCTGCCATTCAATCAAGCCATCCCACTACTACCCTGTTTTCCAAATAAGACAGTGTCTTATTTTAAGGTGTGCTCCCAAAGATGCGCTAGATCTTATTTTCAGGGGACATCTTATCTTTCCTGTAGTAGGTCTTATTTTCGGAGGATGTCTTATTTTTGGGCAAACAGAGTATGTATCCACCTAAAGAAAAGAAATCCTATCAAAAATATACATAGTGAGACAAGATGGCGGACTGAAGCCAGCTTTCAAAAAAGGCTCCCGTCCAGAAGGAGAGTTAAGGGATAGGAATTTAGTAAGTATCCTGGTGGACTTGAGCCTCACCAAGAGAGAAGGCTGAAGAACGCACATCAACACCGCTGAGGCAAGTTGTGATCACAAGGACGCAAACAAAAGAACGCTCACTTCTGGATATTCTGAGGCCACACCCCCTGTCTCCCTGGGCAACCAGAGGAGGCCACTGGTGACACGGCTCACAAACCCGGGAAGCTTCCAGGGCGGGGCCGACCCAGAGAGGTGTTCAGACGCAATTCTCCAGCAGCAAAGACGTTTGAACTCAAAACAGCCCGTCTCCTGTAGGCGACGACAGGAACAGAGACAGAACCTCACAAAGTTGTCTGTTCTGTTCTGTTCTGTTAGCAGCATCCATCAGGGACGGGGCTAAGCCTGAGTGAACACCTCCTTCCCATCACCTGCATCAAACACTCAAAGATGTCAGGCCCCATCTCCTCCTGCTAGATAGCGGCAGTCTGCGGGGGCCTGGCAGACTTCCTTGCGATTCAGGCAGGTGCAAACCCCTGGAGTGTCTGTTCACTGCAGGCAACTGGGTTAGCCATCTGCAGAGATACCAGTGACTGGGTCCGACGGAGGGGCAAAGTGGGGAAGGAGACATCAACCTTCCCAGACTGCTCTGTTTCCTGGGTGGCTCCTCCTGACTCCACGCTGCACTGGGGTGAGCTGTGTCAGAGGAGTCACCAGGCCCCTGTGATCCAGTTCCCAGAGACCTCTTGAACCCTTCCACCCAAGACAAGTGCCGATTGAGACAGTTGATTCGGACCTTTTGAACTGGGCTAATAGACTGAGGACTTTTCAGGCGGTGCCCTGGGTGTGCGATTGTAGGAAGGTTTGATTCTCCTTTTCCAACTGGGGCCAGAGGTGGGCAGGCGGGGTGACTTAATTGCTGATTTTTCCACACAGCTGAGACTTCAAGCCAGAGTAGAAGTTGCAATAGGATCGAACAGAAACCAGCTGAAAACAAGACAGAACCACTTTGCTCCACCACACCAGACAGGGCCCCAGTTTCTCAGGCCACAACACTGTACGGGCCCTCAATAAAACCCCAGGGGAAAAACCAAAGGGAGTAAACCATGGGGCGGAATCAGCGGAAAAACTCGGTAACATGAATAACCAGAATAGATCAACCCCCCCAAGAAAAGATACGGCAGATGTGATTGAAGATCCCATTCATAAACAATTGGCTGAGATGTCAGAAGTCGAATTCAGAATTTGGTTTGCAGACAAGATTAATAAAATGGAATTGGGAATTCGAGGAGAAATTCAAAAATTGTCTCAAGAATTTAACGAATTTAAAGACAAAACCACCAAAGACTTAGACACACTGAAACAAGAACTTACAGCCCTCAAAGATATGGAAAATACAGTAGAATCCCTCAGTAACAGAATGGAGCAAGCAGAAGAAAGGATTTCTGACATTGAAGATAAAGTCTTCGAATGCTCCCAATCTCTCAAAGAGGAAGAGAAATGGAGAGCAAAAACGGATCACTCACTCAGAGAACTCTCAGATAATTCGAAAAAAAACAACATAAGGGTTATAGGAATTTCGGAGAACGATGAAGTGGCTGCCAAGGGCACAGAGGCCCTTCTACATGAAATTATGAAAGAAAATTTTCCAGACATGCCTAGAGAATCTGAAATTCAGATAGCAGACAGCTTCAGAACCCCAGCACGATTCAACCCCAATGAGCCATCTCCCAGACATATCATAATTAGCTTCACTAAAGTTAACATGAAAGAGAAGATTCTCAAAGCAGCCCAGCGAAAGAAAACTATAACGTACAAAGGTAAGAATATTAGAATAACTGCAGATCTCTCTGCTGAAACTTTTCAAGCAAGAAGAGGCTGGTCATCAACTTTTAATCTGCTAAAGCAAAAAAACTTTCAACCCAGGATCTTGTATCCAGCTAAACTGAGTTTCATCTATGATGGAAAAATTAAATACTTCAATGACATTCATATGTTGAAAAAATTTGCCATAAGTAAACCAGCTCTTCAGGATATTCTCAGACCTATCCTCCACAATGACCAAGCCAATCCTATACCACAAAAGTAAACTCACTCAGAAACTTCGGATCAAACTCCAACTTCCACAATGGTGAAAGGATTAATAATGTCCACTGGACCTTTGAAAAACTCGATACCCAAAATTCCACCAGACTTATCAATACTCTCCATCAATGTGAATGGCTTAAACTGTCCTCTAAAGAGGCATAGGTTAGCTGACTGGATACAAAAACTCAAGCCAGATATTTGTTGCATACAAGAGTCACATCTCAACTTAAAAGACAAATACAGACTCAGGGTGAAAGGATGGTCATCCATATTTCAGGCAAATGGTAATCAGAAAAAAGCAGGTGTTGCAATTTTATTTGCAGATACAGTAGGCTTTAAACCATCTAAAGTAAGGAAGGACAAGAATGGTCACTTCATATTTGTTAAGGGTAATACTCAATATGACGAGATCTCAATTATTAATATCTATGCACCCAACCAGAATGCACCTCAATTTATAAGAGAAACTCTAACAGACATGAGTAACTTGATTTCCTCCAGCTCCATAATCGTTGGAGATTTCAACACTCCCTTGGCAGTGTTGGATCGATCCTCCAGAAAGAAGCTGAGCAAAGAAATCTTAGATTTAAACCTAACCATCCAATATTTAGATTTAGCAGACATCTACAGAACATTTCATCCCAACAAAACTGAATACACATACTTCTCATCAGCCCACGGAACTTACTCCAAAATTGATCACATTTTAGGTCACAAGTCTAACCTCAGTAAATTTAAAGGAATAGAAATTATTCCATGCATCTTCTCGGACCATCATGGAATAAAACTTGAATTGAGTAACAACAGGAATCTGCATACCCATACAAAAACATGGAAGTTAAATAACCTTATGTTGAATGATAGCTGGGTCAGAGATGAGATTAAGAAAGAAATCACCAATTTTTTGGAACAAAACGACAATGAAGACACAAACTATCAGAACCTCTGGGACACTGCAAAGGCAGTTCTAAGAGGGAAATTTATAGCACTGCAAGCCTTCCTCAAGAGAACGGAAAGAGAGGAAGTTAACAACTTAATGGGACATCTCACGCAACTGGAAAAGGAAGAACATTTCAACCCCAAACCCAGTAGAAGAAAAGAAATAACCAAAATTAGAGCAGAATTAAATGAAATTGAAAACAAAAGAATAATACAACAGATCAATAAATCAAAAAGCTGGTTTTTTGAAAAGGTCAATAAAATAGATAAACCTCTGGCCAACCTAATCAGGAAAAAAAGAGTAAAATCTCTAATATCATCAATCAGAAAGAACAAAGACGAAATAACCACAGACTCATCAGAAATCCAAAAAATCCTTAATGAATATTACAAGAAACTTTATTCTCAGAAATATGAAAATCTGAAGGAAATAGACCGATACTTGGAAGCACGCCACCTTCCAAGACTTAACCAGAATCAAGTGGAAATGTTGAACAGACCCATATCAAGTTCAGAAATAGCATCAACTATACAAAACCTCCCTAAAAAGAAAAGCCCGGGACCAGATGTTTTCACGTCAGAATTCTACCAAACCTTTAAAGACGAACTAGTACCTATATTACTCAACCTGTTCCAAAATGTAGAAAAAGAAGGAAGACTACCCAACACGTTCTATGAAGCAAACATCACCCTGATCCCCAAACCAGGAAAAGACCCAACAAGAAAAGAAAATTATAGACCAATATCACTAATGAATATAGATGCAAAAATATTCAACAAGATCCTAACAAACAGAATCCAGCAACACATCAAACAAATTATACATCATGACCAAGTTGGTTTTATCCCAGGGTCTCAAGGCTGGTTCAATATACGTAAATCTATAAATGTAATTCAGCACATAAACAAATTAAAAAACAAAGACCATATGATTCTCTCAATTGATGCAGAAAAAGCTTTTGATAATATCCAGCATCCCTTCATGATCAGAACACTCAAGAAAATTGGTCTAGAAGGGACTTTTCTTAAACTGATAGAGGCCATCTACAGCAAACCCACAGCCAATATCATATTGAATGGAGTTAAATTGGAATCATTTCTACTCAGATCAGGAAACAGACAAGGCTGCCCATTGTCTCCATTGCTTTTCAACATTGTAATGGAAGTTTTAGCCACCGCAATTAGGGAAGAAAAGGTGATCAAGTGTATCCATATAGGGTCAGAAGAGATCAAACTCTCACTCTTCGCAGATGATATGATTGTGTATCTGGAAAACACTAGGGACTCTACTACAAAACTCCTAGAAGTGATCAAGGAATACAGCAGTGTCTCAGGTTACAAAATCAACATTCATAAATCGGTAGCCTTTATATACACCAACAACAGTCAAATTGAAAAAGCAGTTAAGGACTCTATCCCATTCACAGTAGTGCCAAAGAAGATGAAATATTTGGGAATTTACCTAACAAAAGACGTGAAAGATCTCTATAAAGAGAACTATGAAACTCTAAGAAAAGAAATAGCTGAAAATGTTAACAAATGGAAAAACATACCATGCTCATGGCTAGGAAGAATCAACATTATCAAAATGTCCATACTACCCAAAGCAATATATAATTTCAGCGCACTCCCTATTAAAGCTCCACTGTCATATTTTAAAGATCTTGAAAAAACATTACTTCGTTTTATATGGAATCAGAAAAAACCTCGAATAGCCAAGACATTACTCAGAAATAAAAACAAAACAGGAGGAATCACACTACCAGACCTCAGACTTTACTACAAATCGATAGTGATCAAAACAGCATGGTATTGGCACAAAAACAGAGAAGTAGATATCTGGAACAGAATAGAGAACCAAGAGATGAATCCAGCTACTTACCGCTATTTGATTTTTGACAAGCCAATTAAAAACATTCAGTGGGGAAAAGATTCCCTATTTAACAAATGGTGCTGGGTGAACTGGCTGGCAACCTGCAGAAGACTGAAATTGGACCCACACCTTTCACCATTAACTAAGATAGACTCTCATTGGATTAAAGATTTAAACTTAAGACATGAAACTATAAAAATACTAGAGGAGAATGCAGGGAAAACCCTTGAAGAAATTGGTCTGGGTGAGTATTTCATGAGGAGAATCCCCCGGGCAATTGAAGCAGCTTCAAAAATACACTACTGGGACTTGATCAAACTAAAAAGCTTCTGCACAGCTAAGAACACAGTAAGCAGAGCAAGCAGACAGCCCTCAGAATGGGAGAAGATATTTGCAGGGTATATCTCTGACAAAGGTTAAATAACCAGAATCCACAGAGAACTCAAACGCATCAGCAAGAAAAAAACAAGGGATCCCATCGCAGGCTGGGCAAGGGATTTGAAGAGAAACTTCTCTGAAGAAGACAGGCGCACGGCCTTCAGACATATGAAAAAATGCTCATCATCTTTAATCATCAGAGAAATGCAAATCAAAACTACTTTGAGATATCATCTAACTCCAATGAGACTAGCCTATATCACAAAATCTCAAGACCAGAGATGTTGGCGTGGATGCGGAGAAAAGGGAACACTTCTGCACTGCTGGTGGGAATGCAAATTAATACATTCCTTCTGGAAAGATATATGGAGAACACTCAGAGATCTAAAAATAGATCTGCCATTCAATCCTGTAATTCCTCTGCTGGGCATATACCCAGAAGACCAAAAATCACAACATAACAAAGATATTTGTACCAGAATGTTTATTGCAGCCCAATTCATAATAGCTAAGTCATGGAAAAAGCCCAAGTGCCCATCGATCCACGAATGGATTAATAAATTGTGGTATATGTATACCATGGAATACTATGCAGCCTTAAAGAAAGATGGAGACTTTACCTCTTTCATGTTTACATGGATGGAGCTGGAACATATTCTTCTTAGTAAAGTATCCCAAGAATGGAAGAAAAAATACCCAATGTACACAGCCCTACTATGAAACTAATTTGGGACTCTCACATGAAAGCTATAACCCAGCTACAACTTAACAATAGGGGGAAGTGGGAAAGGGGGGGTGGGTAGAGGGAGGGGAATCGGTGGGATCACACCTGTGGTGCATATTACAGGGGTATTTGCGAAACTTGGTAAATGTAGAATGTAAATGTTTTGGCACAGTAACTGAGATAACGCCGGAAAGGCTATGTTAACCACTGTGATAAAAATGTGTCAAATGGTTTATGAAGTGAGTGTATGATGCCCCATAATCATATCATTGTATACAGTTATGATTTAATAAAAATAAATAAATAAATAAATAAAAATATATACATAGTTAGAACCTATCTTTATCAAAGAAAAAAGTATATGTAGTATATAGTATATATCTAAGGTATATATATTATATATAATCTAAATATATATAAAATCTAAATATCTAAAAAAATTTTATATTTATATAAAATCCTGGTGGTATGTACCTGTAGTCCCAGCTACTTGGGATGCTGAGGCAGGAGGATTACTTGAGCCTATCATATGCCATGGAACTCCAGCCCAGGCAACATAGAAAAACCCTGCTTCTAAAATGTTGATTGCAGCACATTTACAATAGCAATAGCAAAAAAAGGACTCAATCATCTACTGAAGTGTCTATCAGTGGAGGATTCAGATAAACAAAATGTGATGTATGCACCTGATGGAATACTTCTCAGTCACAAATGAATTAAATTATGTCTCTTGTAACAATATGGATAGAATTAGATGATGATTAAGTTATTTCATCATCTTAAGTGAAATAACTTAGAAAGTCAAATACCACATGTTTTTATATGTGGAAACGAAAGAATGCATACACACATAGAGAGATTAATATTAGAAACTGGCCACTCAGAAAGGTGGGAGGGTGGGAATGGGGTGAGAAATTGCCTGATGAGTGCACAAAAATCTCAGATTTCACCACTACATAATAAATCCTTCTAACAAAATTGCACTTGTACCCCTTACATCTGTTATTGTTAAAGATGTAAGTAAATGAATGAATAAATAAATAAATAGTGATACTGCCTGAAACTTGGCTTCTGAAACTTCATATAATATAATTTCATCAGATGAGTTATATGATGTCAATTTTCTTGATAACAGAGACTATCACTATCTATGTCAGAGAAAGAAAAATATGTAGCAGAAGTGACGTATGAAGAAGGAAAGAGAAAGAAGTGTGGTGGTAATATAGGTAAACAGGTGGAAACCATAAGCCTATTATTTCTTGTATGGACAGGAGAGTGGATTATTAAACTAATTAGAGTTAAACTTGTCTATATTAGCAGCTACTAATTTGTTCTTACTATAATTCTATGATAGCAACTGCAACATGGGGTTGGAATTAAATGCAGAGGAGATAGGCACAAATAAGAGAAAATGAGTGGAAATCAAGAATTTAGGGCAGCGGTTCTCAACCTTCCTAATGCCACAATGTATTTTTATTGTTAAAAAGGAGTCACGACCCACAGGTTGAGAACCACTGGATTTAGGGAAATAAGGTCCCAATATAAAAAATGGGGAAAAATAAAAATAAATAGGCAAAGCAGATTCAATTTTATCCAGGAATGAAATTTTGTTCTGGTGGTCTACTGACCCAGAGAGGTGACACTTTGAGTGGCTAAGAAAGTAATGGCATGATGTGAGATATTCCAGTTGTAGGAGGAAAAGGAAATATATTGTGATTTCAGTGCAGGAGAACAGTATCAAATATAGAACCAGATATCCTAGAACTCATCTCATTGTTTATCCAGATGAATCTAGGGCTTTCCAAAATAAAGGACCAAAATTGTTTCAGTAATAGCAAACCTAAATACCATCAATTGCATCCACTATTACCCATTTTGGCTGTATTTTTCCAAGTCAGGGATTGCATTTGTTTTATCTTATATTTTCTTCATGCTCATAAATATCATGTGAAATCTTCCTTATTATTCTCACTTTGAAGATGAACAAACTTGCTCCCCAGGTTCTCAGATAATAATTAGCAGAGGCAAGATTCAAACCCATATCTGTGAGACTCCACATCTCTTCTCTTGAAGACATTGATGCCCACGTTCTCACTTATCAAATCCTCAGTGAAGAAAGCAAAGCGTTTCAAAGATAGAAGTTGAATTCAATCCCAGATAGGTAGAAGGTATGATGTGAATTATAGTAAAGTTGTAATAAAAAAAAAAAGAGTTGAATTCAAATTTGAATTCAAACATCTGCACAGGAACCAAGGTCCTTAAAACATAAGAGATGTGATTATAAGTTTCCAAGGTGGAAAATTATATGAGCTTAAGGAACTAGTATAATATTATATAATGATTATTTTAGTTATCCTTTTTTAATGTTTATCTTCTCATTGGGTCCAGAGAAAACCTCTTGGGGGCAGGACATAAGAGGGACTTTACCTAACAGATGCAATCAGTGTGATCCTACTCTTTTTATCTTGAATGAATGCCAAACAATAACAAAGAGAAAACTAAAATAAAATAAAGATACTGAAATATTTTTCCTCCAGATAACATAAAATTAATGATTACTAGATATAAGGCATATCTTAAGTGCTACACAGTGTTTGTTTTGTAGTTACCACATTTAATGCACTAAAAGCTGTAAACTCTCTTCCCGTTTCATAGATGAAAAAGCTAGGAGACAAATATATTTGCTCAAAGTCCCACTTCCGGTGCTATATAAACACAGGGCATTCTTTTCTCTAAGCCTAAATTCTTTCTACAAATGGGGGCTCATTAGCTAGGATAAGAAATCAAGGACAGCAGAGAGATGTGCTGATGGCTGAATTCCTGTACTGCTCTCCTGTTACTACTTTGACAGCCTCTGGAAATTGTTAGTAGGCTTAGGATAATTAGGTCTTGTCTGACGAATGTTCATCACAGAACTCTAAGAACCTAGCAATTTCAACGATCTACCTTAGTCCTTGAATAGATTCATGGCACCTTTATTTGGAGAAACACAATATAAACGGGTGATGGCAATAGTAATAGAAAAACAAAATAAGAATATCATTAAAACCTCCTCAAATGAGTAAGATGAGAAATTGGAAATAAATTGAGATATACACAATTATTAGCACAAATATATGCAAAAAACAATGGAATATTCAAGTATAAAATAAGTGGATGATTAGAATATATAAAATATCTCAATAATATGAAAGTTAATCAAATTATATAGTTAACAAAAAACGTGGAAGAAGGAAATAGTTCCATGTGAAGTAGTGGACACCACCTGTTTGGGTCTTTTTGCCCTTTACACATGGAAAGCTTGGAAATACCTTCACATCATGTGTACTGCACATATGTAGACGAATATATCAGCAGTCATGTCCCAGCATCTTTGAATAACAGAGATTCTATAATCAACTCCTCTGGTTCTTATTTCATGCCTACTGACAAACCATCTTATTACATTTTGGTTTGAATATTAGTAAATTAACAGGAAAGGATGTGTAGGTTGGTCCAAATGTGCTTCCCAAAAAGCCAAAGAGGTTATTTGGTGTTTGGTTTATAATTATCCTCAAGGTTTGTGGTTACCATAAATCAGTCTGTATAAACCCTACTGATTCAGAGATCGTAGAGACCAGGTCACTGAGACTGCGTTTCTGGAGTTGATCACGGGGATGACAGTAAACTAATAAATATGGGACATCTAGGGAACTGTTGTCTTGGAAGCTGTTGGGAGACCCTTACATGGCGCCCGAGCCACCGTTGCTGCATTTCTTTCTTTTTTTTTTTCCTCTCTTCTCGCACCGACACGTAACACCTATAAAAGCACCTGCTACTCTTAACTTCAAGTCCTTGATATACTATTCACAAATTAGCCTTCATCTCTGCAATGAAGGAGAAAATTGTTTAGCTAGTGCCACTCTGAATTTCTAATACACAGGCAAATAATGGAGGAAATTACACACTAAGTTACAAAACATAGCCAAATAGGGGACCATAAAGTATGTCAGATATTAGTAAACCATCTACCATTCATGCTTAAAAGAAAAACAGAAAAAAAATAGAGTTATTTCAATCTTTCTGTTGAAGAAAGGAACAATAATGACCTTGAATTTTGGTTTACTAATTTTCTTTTTCTCTTTTTTTTTATTGTTGGGGATTCGTTGAGGGTACAAAGAACCAGGTTACATTGATTGCTTTTGTTAAATAAGGACCCTCCTGTAGTTGTGTCTTGGCCCCAAAAGGTGTCCTATACCCCTTGACCCCCACCCCTTCCCTTCCTTTCTTTACTTGTGAATAACTTTATATTTACAGAAAATTTTCAAAGAATTATTCCCACATAAACTTCACCCAATTTCCTCCCATGTTAACTATTGCAACCGTAATATGTTACTAATTTCTAGACTCTATCTGGATTTCATCATTCTCCACCAATGTCCTCTTACTATTTTCAGCATCTAGTGGAGGATAACATACTGCATATAAGTTTTACTTAGCTTTGCTTTCAGTTCTCCTGATTGAGACTTCCACTGATTGAAACCAGGCAGAGACCAGCTGATTGTGGAGTTGGGAAATGTAGCCTGCAGGGGTTAAGTTCACCTGTGGTGCAGAAGGTAGGTCAAAGTTCTGAGAACAAATGGGACCAAAATTAGCTCACCAACTTACAATCTTTCTTTCACCCACAAATATTCGAAATTTTAGATTGGCTGTACTCGTATGCCACACATGGACTATCAATCATTTCTACAGCAACCTTAAAAGTTAGGCATTGTTGTCCTTGGGTCTCAGAACCACTAATAAATAAAATGGTAAGAACTTAAACACATGTGTTACACAGTACTTCCCACTTGGTATGTTGAATTTATGAAATTAACATAGTCATTTCTTAACTCTATACCCAGACATCAAAGTTTACGGACCATGCTAAATGCATTACTTTTATAACTAACATTAGGTAAACCACTCCAATTTTTGAATACTTAGTGTATTCACTAACTAAAGGAGAAGAATTTCATATGGTCTTAAAGTTCTTAATTCAGACAGAAATAAAGTCTATTTAAATCCTGTTTATCTTTAACAGTGTCCAAGGTTCAGCTAGGAATTGACTTTACCACCATCCTTCCTGCTGGGAGAGGTGATGATGTGCCGTGTGTAGACTGAATGTCTTAAATGGCTCATCTTTATTGCTCAAGATGTTTATAACAAAATTCAACCTGCCTGGCCCTACCATTCCAAAAGAAGAAACAAAAATGTAAACATGTTGTTATAGGCTCATTAAGCTTGACTTCTACGTTAACTTATCAAAAATGTGCTAGCCTCACGTTGATTCTTTGATTCAAGTAATCAGCTACTGGACCAGAACCAACAGGGACAGCTGTGACAAGAGGAGCAAGTTTTATTTTTTTTATTTTATTTATTTATTTATTTTTATTAAATCATAGCTGTGTACATTAATATGATCATGGGGCACCATACACTTGGTTCATAGACCGTTTGACACATTTTCATCACACTAGTTAACATAGCCTTCCTGGCATTTTCTTAGATATTTTGCTAAGACGTTTCAGCAGAGCTATGCAGAAGGGACGGTTTTGTTTGTGGTTAGCCACATACTATATGTTTGTTGTTGTGTATCTGTTTTTGTTGAATCCAATGAAGTTTTCCTTATCATTGATCAAGCTGTGAACTTATGTCTGTTCCTAGCAAACCACAAAGCATTATTGTGCCTGACAGGCACAACATGCTTATATACAGACTTCTCAAATGTTTAACAGGTCAAGGTGATGGCCTAGAATATCATCATCCCCAGGACCTTCCCCAATCTTTGCTTGTAACCATCATGTAAAAATAGACAAAAGCCACTGGGAGAACACAATGGAGAAAAGCACTAAATTCAATGGGTTAAATGTGCATTTCTGCCTGATAAGTTTCTAAAATCCAAATTACATTACAGTTAAAGTTCCATGAGTGTCAAAAGAATACATCAGTTGCCTGTTCTCTTGATCCTTCTTATAAATCACACAAAAATTTCTACCAAGTATTTCCCCTAACAAACAAGTCCAGCCTTCTAAAGAGGTTCACCCTGAATAGTTAGGGCAATTACAATTTTCTTGTGCATCCTGCCAATGACTAGTTTGGTAACGTGCATGTGACACAGTTCTCCCCAATGAGAGAAGACATCAAAGCCTCTTGGAAAAGGTTTTTCTGCCCCGGATAATGCTGCATTCACTCCACTTGGATTTCTCAAGTCTGCGTCCCTCTTAATGAAGACAGCTGGCTGAAGAGCTATTAATAGTCAGCACAGTGTGGTAAATGAGAAAGGTTTGAAAGGACTGTGCCTCAGCAATGCTCAAGGTTTCTGAAAGTAAGCAAGGAGACCGTTATGTTACGGTTATGTTAATCAGTTAGATGTAAGCATTCCACATTGTATATCAAATCAGCACATTGTACCTCATAGAGGCATTAATGTACATTGTTACGATTTAATAAAGAATTAAAAAAAAAAAGTAGGAGAGCACCAGCTTTGGATTAATGAGAACATAAATAATTTTATGCTTTAGGTTTCATGGATTTGGAATTCCTCATTTGTTGTGGTTGGTAAGATATTGGATAATGCAAAGAAAACCATCTAGTACAGGGTCTGACTTTTATTAAGTTGGTTCTCTTCCTTGGTTTCCCCACTGAACACCAGGCTACTCAAAGGCAGGTCCTATCATCACTAGATTTGACAAAAGTACACAAAAGTCTGCATTTAGCAAACAGCCTGGGATTTGCATTCCAGAGACACAAAAGTGATACTTCCTGTCTGAGTTTTTCTTCTTTCTACCAGGATAACAGGCACTCCAATTTCCTTGAGTTTCTCTTTAACTGAAAGACTCCAATACCAATATAGAGTGTAAGGGCAAGAAAGGATATAAAACAAATCACACAAAATTTACCAAAGGGGGGAATGAAAAACAGGAAGAGCACACTGGTGAAAGAAGAATGACAAATCCAGGAAATTTATTATAAGCAATTACCCCTTCCCAGCTTACAAACAGCAGTCTGAGTGCATCTCCATTTATTCCCAATTATTAATGTCAGAACTGTAATTTTCACTTGTCCTCTCCTCTTCTTTCACGAATGACCCCTTTTGTCTGGTTGGTGACTTCTGTCACCCTGCATTCTATTAATGGCATTCTCTAGAACATCTTGACGGAGATACCTGGCGTGACTAGAAGACTAGAAGATTCACTGTGATTTCCAATCTTTCTTAGCAATTTGCTCCTCAACCTTCTGGTGACATAACGAGCCCAGGTCAGTACTTATTGCTTTGCTGGAAGTGTAAGCACGGAAAGTTCTGTTTTTTTGGCCTAGTGTCTTTATTGGAATGGGGTGTTTAATACAGAGGATGGACTGCAGTTATTTGTCATAAACAAGGACCGTCTAGGTTGAAAGACTCAATTTTGTTGATAATTTACTGCACAAACTTTGAATGTGGAATGTCTTAACAGTGTTCCAAAGTACTAGTATAGCTTGTGGAAAGACAGGTCCCAGCAGTGCCCAAACAAGGCTACTATGATCAGAATTTGCCTATTTCCAAGGCAACAAGCAGTGATGTTACTTCTTTTGGCCTATGTGAGCTATGTGAACAAATAGTTTAACTGTCCCCTTCTCCATTTTTAGAGGCTGATGAATTTAATTGGTGAGACCCTAGAACAGAAAAAAGTGGCTTTGTAAGTAGTGCAAGTAACAACATGGGGCTGGCAAAGCCTATTTTTCAGGTCACTTTCCCCAGCTTTTTTATGTTGGAGGTGTTTAAAGATTCTATTAATAAGACCTCAGAAAAAAATGTCCTGGTGAATATGACCTCCCAGGTTTGACCAACTCTATCCTCATTTTAAAATTGGATACACAGTTGATGTCTTATCTTGAGAACATGTTCTGGGAGATTGTTTCAACTGCTTTCACCAGCTGAGGAATTTTGAAATCCAGGTGTCTCTGCCTCCAGCTCAGAACATTTTCCAGGGAAACTTGAACTTTTTTTGAAATCTGTCGTGAGGCAGAGGTGGATAAAAATTCTGAATCATTGAATTATTAGCTGAAAGAACTTGAATACATTCACAAGTTCAAACATTACTATTCCTGTTTTCCAAATAAGGAATTTAACTGTCCTAAAGTTGTTTGTAGAAGTAAGTACATGATCAGACTATCCAGCACTCATAGTAGACAGTGGACATTCAACACATATTGTATACAAAGGTACTTAAGTTCAAGTCAAAAGTTCTTAGAAGACTGGCTAAGGCAGCTTTTATTTTCTTCAGATGGAATTAATAGGGAAAAAGTATATGGAAAATGTCTTTCTAAATGATATACTGTAATAACAATAATGATTAAAAAATTAAAATTTCATGTAAAATTACCTCCTGAACTGTTGAAAATTCATACATGGCTGTAGCATTTCTTTTTCTTTCTTTCTTTTTTTTTTTTTGAGTCTTACTATGCCACCCTCCATACATAGAGTAATGTGGCTTCACAGCTCACAGCAACCTCCAACTCTTGGGCTTAAGCAATTCTCTTGCCTCAGTGTCCCAAGTAGCTGGGACTACAGACTAAAACGCCTGGCTATTATTTTTCTGTTGCAGTTTTCATTATTGTTGTTTAGCAGGCCCTCCAGCCTTGGTGTATGTGGCCGGCGCCTTAACCACTGTGCTACAAGCGTCAAGCCAAGCCATACCACTTCTTCTAGGCAAAATGAATGTGAAAGCAGGAAGAATGACAATTTTCATCTGGAGGTCCTGGGTTTCATCTGTTTCTACTGCAGATACGTATATGGGAATCTGTTTAGATAATATATCACGTACACATTGTCATATGTAAAATGTATAATGACTAATTGTTTGCACATTTTCCTTGGGAACTTTTATTAAAGGATAAAATAAATACTTAAATCATTTAAATTCGCTGTTTCTAGTTTTGACAAATGCATACGATTATGAAATAACGAGGTGTAAAGAGTCTTTGTAGCTCCCCAAAGTTGCCTGTTGCTTTTCTTTGAGGTCGACATTTTTTCTATTCCTCTGTTAACCACATATCTGTTCTCTGTCTTTATATTTTGCTTTTATTCACAATGCCATACAAATAGAGTGTAACTTTTTTATCTATTTTTTTACTCAGCACAATGAATCTAATATTCATCCATCTTTACCGGTGTCCATATTAGTTTATTTATTTTGTTTGTGGTTCCTGAGTCGTATGCCACTGTATAGATATTCTATCACTTGAAGAATATTTGGGCTGTTTAAAATTTGAGACACTTGAAAATAAAACCATTATAACCATTTACATAAAGATTTCTGCACACACATTAGCTTTCATGTTGCTTATGGAAAACACCTAAGAATGAGAAGCCTGGGTCATGTGGCAAGTGGCTGTGATGTCTAATCGGCTGTTCCATCATGCATATGTGGTCAAAGATTTTTCAGGATCTTACCATGAGGGATATTTCAGTTGAAATTATTATTTAAATCAGTGGCCTTTGACTAAAGCAGATTGCCCCCCAGAATGTGAGTGGGCCTTATATAAGTAGTTGAAGGCCTAAATAAAACAAAAGTCCACCCTCCCCAGAGCTGGGGTGGATTTTGCTGCAGACGGACTTCAGACTCAAACTTGGCTCTGTCCTCAGTCTTCAGCCTGAGGACCTTTGGACTTGTAGTATAGCATGTGTTGTTTTTCTTTTTTTTACTGATTCTGCACTCTGCAGGCCCACACTGCAGATTTTGGACTTACTGGCTTCCATAATCATGTAAGCTAATTCCTTAAAATAAATCTATCCATCTAATCTATCTATCTATCTATCTATCTATCTATCTATCTATCTATCTATCTATCTATCTATCTATATGCATGCAGTCTTGCATCTGTTTCTCTGGAGAATGCCAACAAACACCATTGCTGTACCAGTACATAGTCCCATCTACAGTTGTGACTTTTCGTTGCTCCACATCTTTGCCAGCAGTTGCGATTGCCACTTAGTTTTGTTTCTAATGCTAGCTATTGTACAATAAGTGGGAGATAGCACCTCACTGCAGTTATGACTACATATACTGCATGGTACATAATTATCATTCATTCTAAAGGAGTAAGGCTGAGTGCAAGCTTTACATTTTTACAGCACAGAGTAGTTTACCAAATGTGTTCACAGTGATATCACATTCATTCTCACAGGCCTCAGACCTCCCTAGACTCATTAATCTCTTTCCAAAACTGTTTATTAAGTATTTATCTTGTGACTGGACTTGTGCTTAGCTCTAGGATAATAACTAATAAGACACTCTCCCATTCTCTAAGAGCTTTGAGTTCATGATCTAGAGGAAGAGACACAAAAATTGACGTTTTAATTTGATGCCTACTTTAAATCTTTTTTAACTTAAAAAAGCCTTGTGTGTATGTGAATAAGTGAATATCAATGAATAACTTTGTGTGTTTAATTGTGTGTGTGTGTATTTTGCCATAGATAGATAGATAGACCACTTAGTTTAATGGTATTTCAAAAGCTTTTACTTGACGAGTTCTGTCTGTCAATACCTCCACCTAGACACTTTGTTATTGTTTCTATATTATGTGTTTAACACTGCATGTTTTAGAAAAATAACTGAAATTTATATATAGTATATAAATTACACACGTGTAATATGATTTTTATATATAATAAATAGATATTACATGTTATATATACAGAGAGGGAGCAATAGAAGTATATTACCATGCATCCCTTAACAACAGGGGTATATTCTCAAAATGCCTCATTAGACAATTTCATCACTGAATAAATTTCATCATTGCGTGAACATTACATAGAGTGTAGTTACACAGACCTAGATGATACAGCCTGCTACAAATCTATGCTATGTGGTTTAGCCAATTGCTTCCAGGCTACAAGCCTGTACAGAGTGTTACTATACAGAATGTTCCAGGCAATTATGACACAGTGGCTAAGTACATGTATTTGTGTATCTAAATAGATCTCAATACAGAAAAAGTGTAATAAAAATTGGTACACTTAGGGTGGCGCCTGTGGCTCAAAGGAGTAGGGCGCCAGCCCCATATGCCAGCCCAGGCCAAAAAAAAAAAATTTGGTACATTTGGATAAGGGGATTTACCATGAATGGAAATTATAGGACTAGATGTTGCTCTGGCTAAGTGAGTGAGTGGTGAGGGAATGTGAAAACCAGAGACATTGCTGTCCCCTACTACAGATGTCACAAACACTGGACTAGTGTTTAGGCTGCACTAAATTTGGTTTTTAAAAACAGCTTTCTTCCTTCAATCATGAATTGACCTTAGCTTACTGTCACATTTTTACTTTATAAACATTTTACTTTTTTTAATTTTTGGATTCTTTTTGAGCACTTAGCTTAAAACACAAACACATGGCACAGCTCTACATAATCATTTTCTTTATTCATATCCTTGTTTTAGAAGCTTTTTTCTATCTTTAATTTTTCGTTCCTTTTCTTACCTTGTAATTGTTTTTGTTAAAAATGAAGACACAAACCCCGCCCATTAGCCGAGGCCTACCCATCATCAATATATCAGGTTAGGGTTAACATCACTGTCTTCCTTTTCCACAGCTTGTCCTACTGGAAGGTTTTTAGTGGCAATAACTTACGTGGAGCTGTCATCTCCTGTGATGACGACCCTTTCTTCTGCCATTCCTCCTGAAGGAGTGGCCCATGGCTCTTTTTCAGTTAATTATTATTTTATTTATTATTTTTTATTAAATCATAGCTGTGTACATTAGTATGATCATGGGGCACCATACACTTGGTTCATAGACCGTTTGACACATTTTCATCACACTAGTTCGCTGGGCGTCTCCAGCTGTCTGTCCACTCCAATAATCCACACACACAGAAGGTCCAGACCCCCTTTCCTCTCACCTGATGGCTTGGGAAAGGTGGGCTACACATCCGTCCTGTCCGCCATCATGCTCCGCCTCCAATTATTTTTTATATAAATATAAAGAACATATTTCAAAATAATGATAAAAAGTACGGGCATCAAATAATAAACCTATAACAGAGTCATTTATTTGACTCATAATCATAACTGTTATACTTTCTTATACCTAGCAGCACGGTAGATTTGTTTACACGAGTTCACCACGAATACATAAGGAATGCTTAGCTCTACAATTTTAGCATGTAGATAGGAATTTCTTAACTCCACTATCCATGTACTCTTATGGGACTACCATCAAATATGTACTCTGTTATTGACTGAAATGCCATTATGCTACACATGACTGTGTATACAAAAGTTCCTTTGTAAGACTCCACGCATAAAAATTATTTCAATATTCCAGAACTTAAATGGTACTAATTTCTGAGCTTTTCCAGGCCCAATAAAGAATGTGTGATCAGGGTTAGCTGACTAAGGCCACCAGCCTACTACTCAGAGGAATAACTTACTAAGTTGATACTCCTGGCAGACAAAAGCTGGATATGGCTGGCTGCCACCAGGAACCTTGTTCGTATGAGTATTTTGTAAAGACCCCAAGGTCTCAGCAATGCTTCCTTTGAGTTATTCAAGGTGTAAATCACTGAAGGAGACATGTCTTCTCTGTGGGATGTTATTTGAAGTAGGCTTTTGATAAAATTGATGCTATTCTAATGTGTGTGTAGACTGGGGATTTGCAGAGATATAATACATTCTGTGTCTATTTGCATGACTGTGTCAAAGTTGTTCTGACAAAGTACAAATGAAAGAAATATTTAAGCCTCAAAGTTTGGGGTTTCAAGAACAAAATGGATGATGTGGGAATATAGATAAAAACATACATAAGCATGATAAATCACTACCAGAGCCTGTTCAGCTGGGATTTAATCATTCACCAAGGCAATTTCCAGAGCAGATAAGATTATCCTAAGCATGGTTCCCATAGAAATTTCCACCGACATGATTAGAGCAGATACAGAAAAATAGATGGTAGATTCACTATGAAACAGAGTGGAC
This sequence comes from Nycticebus coucang, assembly GCF_027406575.1. NCBI lineage: Eukaryota > Metazoa > Chordata > Mammalia > Primates > Lorisidae > Nycticebus > Nycticebus coucang. The sequence continues at coordinate 160,185,166 of NC_069781.1, forward strand.
TTTAATAAAAAACCCCTTCATATGCAGATATGTATCAAGGATCCTAAAAGTGTCATAGTCTTTACCTAATAAATCATTTTAAGACATCTATACCAATAAAGCACCATATATAGCATACAAAAAATCAAAATGCACTAAGAAAGGTTTTTTTAATGTATGATAATGTTTATTTACACACATATAACAAAGACAGCAACCAACTGTTATTAGATATTTTGGTTAAATAAATTTTGGCAAATTTATAGTTTTTTTTTTGTTTGTTTGTTTTGTTTTGTTTTTTTGAGACAGAGTCTCACTTTATCACCCTTGGTAGAGTGCTGTGGCATCATAGCTCACAGCAACCTCCAACTCCTGGGCTTAGGCAATTCTCTTCCCTCAGCCTCCCAAGTAGCTGGGACTACAGGTGCCCACCACAATGCCTGGGTACTTTTTGTTGCAGTTTGGATGGGGCCGGGTTTGAACCCACCACCCTCAGTATATGGGGCCAGCACCCTACTCACCGAGCCACAGGTGCTGCCCAAGAATTTTATAGCGTTGCACATATTTTGTTTGTTATAATATTATAAATCCATTTTAAACATTATTGGTATATTAGATGAAAAAGTCATAATAAAACATTATATAATGCATATAGTAGTATTCAGCTGTGTCAGAACTATGTAAAACATTATATATATATAAAGAAAACACTAGTCATCTTTGATTATTGAGATTAATGTTTTGTCTTTTCTCTTTTGTATTTTTAAAAGTGGTAAGTAAATTTTACCTACATCTGTTATAGTGAAGGAAAAAGAAAATGCCTCCTATAAAACAAAAATAAAGGGATAGTGATCCTGGTGAGAGAATTGGAAAAATGTATAGAAAGGTATATTGGATTCTGATGATTCCCATGTAAACAACTCTAATTGTTAACTGCCCAGAAAGTATCAGCACATTATTAGGTGACTGATAGTACCTGCTATCTTCTTGAATGACGGGAGAGAAGGGAACAATTTAGGAAACTGTATAATGAAGTAAAGTGAAGAGAGGAGAAAGGCTAGCACAGTTGCTAGAATCTGACCAGAGAGAACCTCTGGCCTATTAGCAGCTTTCCTTTTGTTGTTCATGATCAGGAAATAAGGGATTGTATATAAGAAAAAAAAAATCCTTAATTATTCTTGATCTTGTGACGTTAGGACTCTCTCTCAGGAAAGAGTTAACAGAAACCTTTGTACAGAATTGGGCCTTCAAGTACCACAGAGAGGTTTTAAATAGGGTTTGAAGTTGCCCAATTACAGCCTTTCAAATGAATCAAAGACAAAGTCTCCTAATCTTCTTCTTAGGACATGGTCTGAAGCTCTTTGGAGGGAAGGAGATGAGAACAAAGAGCAACTGTTTCTCTATATGGATTATTAACTAAGAAATGGCACCAGTACATCACAGGCATCCGAGTAAACAAACCCTGCTCATCCTTGTCTTGACTTCTTTTTTTTTTTTTCTTTTCCCCTAATAAATCCAGAAAATACACAAAAGGCTTTTACTTCAATGGAGTTCAAAGAATGTCCTTTTCCTCTTTGTTGCATTTGGCCTTTGTTCAGTGGATAATCAAAAAAGCAGAAACTTTTTTTTTTCCGAGTATTAAACTTCGTCTCTCTAAAACAACTACTAAAAATTTAAATCTCTGAAAATATATCTAAGGAAGCCAACTTTTTTTTTTTTTTGGAATGTAATTATAGACCCTAAGTATCTGTATAGATTCTATAATTGTTTTAAAATATTGAACTCTCTGCTACAAATATCAACAGATTGTTTTCCATATTTTCTGTGTGATAACTGGCTGAAGTCTTAGAAGAAGCCCACAACTACCACACATAGAGGGATTGTCTTTAGGTGTTTATCCCTTTTCAATTCACATCTTCCCTAAAATTTTCCTCTTAAAAATTAGTAATAGGCTCGGCACCTGTAGCTCAGTGGCTAGGGCTCCAGCCACATGCATCAGAGCTGGCGGGTTCGAATCCAGCCTGGGCCTGACAAACAACAATGACAACTGCAACAAAAAATAGCCGGGTATTGTGGTGGGCGCCTATAGTCCCAGCTACTTGGGAGGCTGAGGCAAGAGAATCGCTTAAGCCCAAGAGTTGGAGGTTGCTGTGAGCTGTGACACCATGGTATTCTACCTAGGGCAACAGCTTGAGACTCTGTCTCAAAAAAATAAAGAAGGAATAATAATTCCAGCAGGACTGGCCTTAGCCTCTTTTGAACTTCCTCATGGCCTATCTGCCTCCTAAAACATTTCTTGTACTTATTTGACTAATGATTTATAAAAGAAGGAAATATACAATGAGCATTACTTCAGCACATGTATTTATCAAATATAGTCCTATAGACACACAAATTCTCTCTTCCCCACTCTCCCTTCTCTCATTTCTCTCTCTCTTTTTTTTTGTGGGGGGGTCATACAATTTATCATCTTAACCATTCTGAAGTGTATAGTTCGGTGGCAGTGAATATATTGGTGATGATGTACAGCCATCACCACTATCCATCTCCAGATCTTTTTTCATCTTATAAACTGAAACTCTGCACCCAATAAATAATTACTTACATCCAGTCCCCTTTTAGCCCTAGAAGCCCCCATTTTGCGTTCTGGCTTTATGATTTTGACTATTCTAAGCACCAGCTACAAGGGGAATTATATAGTTTTTTTGTCTTTTGTGACTGGCTTGTTTCATTTTGCATAAAGTCCTCAAGATTTATCTAAGCATGTGGCAGATTTCTCTCTTTAAGAATGTAAAATGTTACAGCTACTGTAAAAAAAAAAAAAAAGTATGTCTGTTCTTCAAAAAATTAAAAATAGAATTACCACAGGATCCAGCAATTCAATTCTAAATATATACCCAAAAGAACTGAAAGCAGGATCTGAATGGGACATTAATACACTCATGTTTATTATTCACAATATTAAAACATGGAAACAACCCAAGTATCCGTGGATGAATAGATGAGTGAAATGTATTTATATACAATAGAATATACATATTCTTTCTTTCCTTTCTTTTTTCTTTTTTTTTTTTTTTTTGCGGTTTTGGCCAGGGCTGGGTTTGAACCCACCACCTCCAGTATATGGGGCTACCACTTTACTCCTTGAGCCACAGGTGCCACCCAGAACATACATATTCTAATATTTTTAATAATGCCTGAGAGTTTTATCCACCCCATTTTACCCATAATGAAAGTTTAGGGTCAGAAAGATTAACTAATTCATAACTGATAGGTGTCAAGGGTTAGAATTAGAACCTAATTGATGAGAGCAATCATTGTACTCTTTCAGGCTATAGCTGGAGACTATGCCTTGCATTCACAGACCATATCATCTACATGCCAATTCTTCCTGGACCTTTGCAACAGAATACAGTGGTGCAAGAGGATGAGATTTACACACACTAACTACCACTGAATACTAATAGAACATGAGAAGACATATGAACATCTGTGTTTACGTGAAATACATATAAACATGGGTGAGCGGCAAAATTTAATTCAATGGAGCTAATTTATATATCTTCCCTTACCCAACAACTTATTAAATCACTTGGGCAAATGTTCTTGTCATTTGTTTTGTATGTTTTAGAGAGATTTATTTGCTTGATTCTACTTAGAAAAATTATAGCATAGTACAATGAGCACAGGATATGGAGGACACCTGTTCTACTGGGTACTAATAGGCGGCATAATTAATTAGTCACTTATTCTATGTGTATTTTTGTGTAAGTTATTTTATTCCTTTGATATAATTTACCTTATCTTCAAATGAGAGCAATAACAATTGTTTCATGGAGCTGTTATAAGAATTAAAAGAGATGATGAAAAAAAGTGAACATTGAATACGAGTTCCACTTCATAAATTATAGGAACCATGTGTATTAGTTTCTAAGTACAATATAAAATTCCAATTTTTGTTATTTTTAAGTAACTTCTTTCTTTTTATAATGAGGGAAATCATATCTTATATGACCCTGGTGCTTGCTATAGTAAATATCACATAAGAGTTATTAAATTACTACTAAGTACATTTAATAGCACTATACTTCAACATGGTCTTAAGACTGGGAACTTTTGAGATGATGCTTCTATTACTATCATAATAACCACTTCTAATGTAAGTTAATTTTCTTACATTGACTTTGATAAATCCATGCTGAGATTATTAACCAATTACTTAGAATATATGTATCCTCTCAAAATTAAGTAATTTTGCCTTAGATCAGATTCCCTTGAGATGGGAGACATTTTATTATCAAAATGTTTGGGGGAGAGAGAAATAAGTAAAACAGCATGGAAAAGAGGATAGAAAGAAAGCCCTGCAATTTTAGGCACAATCTTAGCCTCAAATCTAGGTGTCCAAACTCTAAGACAAGAAATTGGGCTTTCAAAGTCCTAAACAAGCCTGTCTTTGATCTGAGGGAGGTAGATCGTAAGTAATTGGAAAATTCTAATTTCTGTGTATTTAGGCAAAACATCTCCATTAGCCAAAGACTCCAACAAGGAAATCATAGGTATAAAACAGAAGACACACGGACTGCAGAGAGGCACACAGAACAGGTAGGAAGTCCCACCATATGGCCAGATCATTGACAAAATCCACTCCTGACCCCTCAAAAGACCTAAGCTTGTTCCAGTGTCTGTCTCATGATTGTCTATGGAAATTTCATAACCAAAGTCATAGACAAAGTCTAACCATAATGTGAGCTTTTTCCCCTTAAAGCTCATCATTTCAGGGAAGAGAAGTTCAAATCTTAAAAAGGGTAAAAAACTTTGGTGTGAAACTATATAGAGCTTTTTTATTTATTTATTTATTTTGTAGAGACAGAGTCTCACTGTACCACCCACCGGTAGAGTGCCGTGGCGTCACAGGGCTCACAGCAAACTCTAACTCTTGGGCTTACGCGATTCTCTTGCCTCAGCCTCCCGAGCAGCTGGGACTACAGGCGCCCGCCACAGCGCCCGGCTATTTTTTTGTTGCAGTTTGGCCGGGGCCGGGTTTGAACCCGCCACCCTCAGTATATGGGGCCGGCGCCCTACTCACTGAGCCACAGGCGCCGCCCGTATATAGAGCTTTTTTAAAAAATTGCAGACTAGAAGCATCTATATGTTTTGACACATAAGTTTGTACTAAGACCAAACCTGTTCAGTCTCTGCACTGGTTCACAAAGCCATAATGCTCAGAACAAAGGCTACACAGTGTTTTGACACATAAGTTTGTACTAAGACCAAACCTGTCCAGTTTTAGACTTCCTGTGCTGGTTCACATAGTGATAATGCTCACAAAAAAGGCCACACAGCTTTTGACAGCTTTAAAAGGATTTTCCATTTATTATCAACTCAAAAGTCTGCCATTTCAGGTGTTACTGGTTACATTTGGCAGCTGGGAAAACTCAAGTTCAGAGATATCATGTGGTTAATTAAAAATTACAAAATGGTGAAGTGGCAAAACTGGGTCTTGTATTTTTCATTTTGTCTTCAAATCTAATCTTCTTTCCTTTCATATGTTAGTAAGCACAAAGTTTGGTTGAAAACATGTCCACAAATAAAACTTCACAGTTGCTATCGCAATATTCTTTTAAGCTCTGATGCCAGACCAATGAGAAAGTTCTAACAAGGCAACATTAATTTAGTTCCTATAGATTCTGCCACACCCCATCATTTCCTCTCTTAAAGCATTCCACAAGCTGGGGTACACTAATGAATAATTACCTGTGTTCCTGTTGGCCAGTAAGCTCTGTGATGGCAAAACCTTGATAGAATGTATTTTGTTGACTTTTGAAACCCTGTTACCTAACTCCATGCCAAACACAAGATAGATACTCACTAAGAAATTGCTGTTGAATGAAGCATTAGATCTGGCCCACAGCAGATTGACAAACACTAGTTTCCATTCATCTCTTTATTTCCAAGCCCCAAGCTTGTTTCAGTTTCTGTCTCATATTTATAAGAAAATCTTACCATGGCAGGTGATGGATGGTCCACCTATATGTTACCTCCAAAGGTCATTTGCCATTTTCAGTTTCCCCTCTCCTGGAAAGTCCCCACATGACTCAGTGGAGAGAAACCAAGTATGTTGCTGAGCAATTTTTTCAAATGAGCTCTCCTTTATTCATCGTTCACCACACTAATGTGAGAGTAGGGTCTGGTCAAATTTTAGCCATGGCTGGAGCACAGAAACATCAGCAAGCTGGCCTAGTAGGTGAAGCAATGTCAATCATCCCAAGCAATTTCACCATTTTTTTGAAGGAGGAAGTTTTTCAAAGATAGGAGAGAAGAGATATCCAGAAATTTAAATGAAAGAACGATAGATGTTCGGGTTTGCACTATAGGAAGACAATGCCTCTCAAGTAATCTGGAGCATGTGTCAGGGTCCCACCCCAGGGGCAGGGCCTGTAGTACATTACAGTGGCTTTTTTCATACTTTAAAATAAATCATTCATGATTTTTTTCATGTTTTAAAACGTGCAAGTTTGCAAGTTTTTTTGGTTTTGTTTTCTTTGTTAAGTGGATTAATTGCACAGTGGAAAGGCTAGACATTTGATATACCCATCACCTGAATAGGGTACATTGTGCCCAATAGACCTACCTGTCACCCTCCCACTTCAAAGACACCAGTGTCCGTTAACTCATCTTGTATGACCATGCATCTCCATTGCTTAGCTACAAGTTAGAACACAGAGTATTTGTTTTTTTGTTCCTGGGTTACTTTGCTTAGAATAATGGTCTCCAATTCCATCCAAGTTATTACAGAAGACATTGTATTATTCTTTTTAATGGCTGAGGAATATTCCATGCCACATATACATTTCATTATCTACTCATCAGGTAATGGACACTTAGGTTCATTCCATATCTTTACCATTTTGAATTGTGCTGCAATAAACACAGGGGTTCAGGTGTCTTTTTTAATGAAATGATTTCTTTTCTTTTGAATAGATACCCAGTAGTGGGATTGCTGGCTCAAATGGTAGATCTACATATAGTTCTTTGAGAACTTCCCATACGGCTTTCCATAGACATTGTACTAATATATTTTCCCACCAACAATGTATAAGCATTCCCTTTTCACCCCATTCATGCAAACATTTGTTGTTCTTTGGCTTTTTAGTAATGGCCATCATGGCAGGGGTAAGGTGGTATCTCATTGTGGTTTTAATTTGCATCTCCCTGATGATTGGTGATGTTAAGCATTTTTCATGTTTTTTGGCCATTTGTCTAAGCTTTTTTGAAAAAAGTCTGTTCATGCCTTTTGTCCACTTTTTAATGGTATTATCTGTTTGTTTGTTTGTTTGTTTTTCTTGCTGATTCGTTTGAGTTCCTTATGGATTCTAGACTTTAATCTTTTGTCCGATGCAGTGTTTACAAATTTTTTCTTCTATTTTGCAGGTTTTCTATTTACTCTGTGGATTCTTTTTTGGCTGTCCAGAAACTTTTTTAGTTTAATTAGGGCTCATTTTTTTATTTTCATGTTCACTATATTTGCTTTGGGGGTTTTAGTCATAAATTGTCTGTCTAAGCCAATATCCCAAAGACTCTTTCTTAAGTTTTCTTTTAGAATTTTCATCATATCAGGTCTTACATTTAAGTCTGTAATCCATCCTAATTGTTGTGCATGTTAAGAGAGGGAATTCCAGTTTCTTTCCTCTCCTGTGGCTGTCCAATTATCCAAGCACCACTGCTTGCATCTACATTCTGTTCTGGTTACCATAATAATATGGTATAATTGCAGTATAATATGGAGTCAAGTAATGTGATGTCTCCAGGATTCTTCTTTTTGCCTAGGATTTCTTTGCCTATTTGGGCTCTTTTTGATTCCATGTAAAATTTAGGATTGCCTATTCTAGTTCTGTGAAAAATGATATTAGTATTTTGATGGGAATTTCATTGAATTTATAAACCACTTTGGGCAATGTAGCCTTTTTAATATATATTTTTTCCATCTATGAGCCTGTAGTGTTTTCTCATTTGTTGTTGTCATCAACAATTTCTTTCATAAGTGATTTGTATTTCTTCTTATTCAGATATATCCTCCTTGGGTAAGTATACACCTATGGATTTTTTGTACTATTATTAATGGTATTGAGTTCTTGATTTGATACTCGGCATAACTGTTATTAGTGTCTAGAATAGCTATTTATTTGTGTACTTTCATTTTATAATCTGAGACTTTACAGAATTCATTCATTAATTTTAGGAGTCTTTTGGAGGAAGACTTAGGGTTTTCTAGATTTTAAGATTATATAATCAGCAAAAAGAGATAATTTGACCTCCTCATTTCTAATTTGGGTACCCTTTGTTTTTTTAATCTTGGCTTGTTGTTCTTGGCTTGTTGTTCCAGTACTATGTTCAATAGCAGTGGTGACAATGGTCATCTTTGTCTTGTTCCTGTTCTCAGGGGGAATGTTTTCCATTTTACTCAAATCATTATGATGTTGGATGTGGGTTTGTCATATATGACATTTAATATTTTGAGGTATAACACTTCTATGCATAGTTTGTTAAGGATTTTTATTGTAAGGGTATGCTGGATTTTCTCAGTGATTTTCTGCATCTATTGAGATAATCGTTTGGTTTTTGTTCTTAATTCTGTTTATGTGGTAAATCGCATTTGTTGATAGGCATATGTTGAATCATCCTTGCATCACTAGAATGAAACCTCCTTGATTGTGGTTAACTTTTTTTTGATGTGCCCTTGGGTTTGATTTGCTAGTATTTTGTTGAGATTTTTTTCCATCTGTGTTCATGGGGGATATTGGTCTGTAGTTTTCCATTTTTTGTTGTGCCTTTTCCTGGCCTTTCACCCTTGGTATCAGGGTGAAACTGGCTTCCTACACAGAATGTCTTAACAAATATTGGAGACCTGGAAGAAGGAGGGATAAGGGAGTTGGGGGATGAAAATTACCTATTAGGTACAATGTACACTATTCAGGTTATGGGTAAATTAAAAGCTAAACTTCCACTATGCAATTCATAGCAATAACCCAAATCTATTCCATAAATCCACAGCTACAACTTGGACTTTAACCTTCCAAAAGCAAACTATGTAACTCACTCATATGTTCCCTTGTATTAATTTGAAATTAAAAGAAAAAGAATAACTATGTTTGCTTGCTTTTGATTTCCATTTGAATGGATTATAATTTTCCACCCTTTTACCTTGACTGTATGTGGCTCTTTACAAGATAAAGCAGTTTTTTGGATAGAGCAGTTATTTGTCTTTTTTTTTTTTTTTTAATTGTTGGGGATTCATTGAGGGTACAAAGAACCAGGTTACACTGCTTGCATTTGTTAGGTAAAGTCCCTCTTATAATTGTGTTGTCCCCCAAGAAGTGTTATTTTTTCTTTAAGCCAGGTCATTTAAGTGGAAGCATTTTGACAATTTACATTCACTGTTGATATGGGTAAGGGAGGTACTGCTCCATTCACCATGTTGATTGCTACATGTTTGCTTTGTATTCTCCCTGACATGAATGTTTTATAGGGTCTGTAAGTTTTTATGGTCAAGTGTTTTTACAGTAGTGAGTATGCCTACCATTTTTTTTCAGTATTTAAAGCTCTTTTTAAACATTTCTTGTAGAGGAAGTCTTGTAGTGACAAATTCCCTTAGATTGGGGTTATGTAGGAGAGATTTTATTTTTTCTTCATTAATGAACCTTTGTTTTGCAGGATATGAAATTCTTTTTTTTTTTTTTTTTTTTTTTGGCCAGGGCTGTGTTTAAACCTGCCACCTCCGGCATATGGGACCGGCGCCCTACTCCTTGAGCCACAGGTGCCGCCCAGGATATGAAATTCTTATCTGACTGCTATTTTGTTTATGAATACTAAAAATCAGACTCCAGACCTATCTAGCTTGTAAGGCTTCTGCTGAGAAGTCTGCTGTTAGTCTTCTGGGTCCCCCTTTCTAAGTTACTTCATGCTTTCTCTCACAGCCTGTAAGATTTTCTCTTCCACTTTTTGACTGTAGACAAACTGATGATTGTGTCATGGTAATTCCTTATTTTCAATAAATCTTTTAAGAGTTCATCCCTTATTGCATCTGGGTATCTAAATTCCTGGGCCCGGCATAGTGGCTCATGCCCGTAATCCGAGCACTTTGGGAAGCCAAGGCTTGAGCTCAGGAGTTAACACCAACCTGAGCAAGAGCAAGACCCCGTCTCTACTAAAAATAGAAAAACGAGCCAGGCATGGTGGCAGGTTCTTGTAGTCCCAACTACTCAGGAGGTTGAGGCAAGAGGATTGTGTTAGCCCATGAATTGGAGGTTGCTGTGATGACCCCACAGCACTCTACCCAGGGCTAAAGAGTAAGACTCTGCCTTAAAAAAAAAATCCTCACAAGACCAGGAAACTTTTTCTATTCCTTCTAATAGATTTTCCATGCTTTTTTCTTTTTCTTCTTCTCTTTCAAGAAGACCTAGGATGATGTGCATTTCACATAACCCAATATATCTCTGAGACTTCCTTAATATCTCTTGATTCTTTTCTTCTTCGTTTTTTGACTAACAGGGCTAATTCAAAAGTTCTTATTTTCAAACTCTGAAATTCTTTCTTCTGCTTGATCTAGGCTGCTGTTAAACACTTCCATTGTACTGTGAAATACCTTAAACGACTCTTTTATTTTCAAGGGTTTTTTGTGTATGTGTGTTGTTTTTTTTATTTTTTTTTAGAGACAGAGTCTCACTTTATCACCCTCGGTAGAATGCCACAGCATCACAGCTCACAGCAACCTCCAACTCCTGGGCTTAGGCCATTCTTTTGCCTCAGCCTCCCGAATAGCTGGGACTGCAGGTGCCTGCCACAATGTCCGGCTATTTTTTGTTGCAGTTTGAACCCTCCACCCTCAGTATATGGGGCCAGAACCCTACCTACTGAGCCACAGGCACCACCCCAAATGTTTTTTTTTTTTTTAATGATGTTCATCTCTTTAGTGAATTTTTCATTCATGTCTTGAATTATTAATCTTTGTGCTGGCTTTTGACTTTCTCATCCCATTTTTTCATATTGTCAGCATTCTCATGCTGGCTTTTTCTAATCTGAAATCTCTTCTCTGAGGATCTGATAGCTTTGTGGTAAACCTGTTACCTCGGCTAGGAACTCGGATGCTCAGGGTAAAGAGGGAGAGGAAGTCTGCCTTTTGGCATTCACCTGAAGTACCCATTGTGGTGTTGCTGGCAATTTGTGTCAGTTGGAACTTAGATCCCTGCAGGGCTGTGTGTTCAGGAGCCAGTGGTATGCACTATGTTTGGTAGTTCCCAGTTCCCTAACCCCTACATGGTGAGCTTGAGCTCATGTTGGAAGATTGCTCAAGCAAAAGAGGGTCAGATGCCCCCTGAACTTGCCCCCCACCACTGCTGTCCTGCTTCTCCCCTACCCTTGGGGTTGTCACAGACCATGCAGATGTTGGGTGATGTTCATGTGGAGGGGTGAGCTGGTCCCCAGGCCCCTGCTGAAAGGTTGGGGTCAAGGTAGGTCCCTCTCCATGGTGGCAGCAGAGGTTGGCAGTGTGTGAATTTGTTGGTGCTTCGATCCCCCAGCAGCAGAAGCAGGTTGGGTGGGGCCCACTCAGTGGCCTCAGCACAGGTGGGCAGCTGTATGGGTTACTCCCACCAGGGTCTCACAGAGTAAGTGGTTCAAGGGCAGCATCAGTGGGAGAAGATGTCTGTGTGCATCTGCTCTCTCCTGGGTACCCCGTGACAGTAGAAGCAGCAGTGCCCAATAGCACTTGACCTCAAGGCATGTGAGAGTGCCCAGCTCCCCACTCCCTTCCTGATCCAACAGTGTCAGAATTGGACCCTGTGCAGATTCAGCCCTATGGAGCTAGATCTCCAGGATGGCACCACATGCAGTGCACAGGGCTTGGAAGCCCCTGGGACCCCTCCCTGGAACAATGCCACCGTGTACCTTCCAGCCTATTCCTAGGGTCAGTGCACAGGCATGTGGGAGGAGGGTCCCTTTCATAGCTCACATTGCGGTCTACAGGGGAGTGTGGGGCCCGGGTGTCTCTCACTTGCCACCTCCCCACAAATGGATGCCTCTTAGATCTTCAGTTGTACTGCCTGAGCTGGTCACCCACCTTCCTTTTCCTTTTCTTTGGGTGCCCCCATTGCTCCTCTGCTGACTTCTGATGCTCTGTCTGAGACAAACCACTTGAAGTTGAATACCTACTCTCCTCTTTCAGTGTTCTCCATGAGAGCAGCATGTGCTGGCTGCTTTCACAGCATCATCTTGGCTGGAAGTCATGACAAATTTAATAATGGCCAAGTGAAGAGCTGCTTACAAAGTTGGAATTTTCAACATTTTAAATTTGGGCTGCCTTAGTACTAGTGAAGTATAAGTGTGCCTTTTCAGGATTTCGAATTACAACGTGAGACAAACCTATTCTCCTTCATATCAGCAAGAATAGATTGACCTTTTTAAATAGAACAACCATTACTTAGAACTTCTCTCACAAACCATGCCATTCAACACTTATTCATTCCCGTGAGGTGGTTTTTTTTTTTTTTTTTTTTTTTTGTTAATTGTTGGAGATTCATTAATGGTACAAGAAACCAGGTTACATTGATTGCATTTGTTAGGCAAAGTCCCTCTTACAATCATGTCTTGCCCCCAAAAGGTGTGGCACAGACCATAGCCCCACCCCTCTCCTTCTTTCCCTCTCTCTGCTCTTGCTTTCCCCACCTCTCCCTGTAAAATTGAATATCGAATTTTACAGGTGAAACCTTGGTCAGTTCATAGAGTATCTAAACTTTTTCTCTTCCTCTAAATTTAGTGCGTCCCCTTGTCAATCAACATCCTCATATGCTATTCTTTCTTAGGGAATAAGAAGATTAGGGAATAATCTTCCTCCCTTTCTTCTAGCTAAACCCTACTCTAATACTTTAGATATTAATTTCTACACTGCTTTTGAGAATATTTCATAGCCTTCTCAGTCTGAGGTTGTTATGTACACACAACACTTTTGTATTTTAAGTTAATTTTATTTCTAGATTTTCCAATCAAAAACTAAAACTCCAATAATCATCTTCTTCTTAAGTAAATATTGGTTTAATCAACAGTGTGCATTTTCTGAGGAAAAGTCACAAACTCAGAGCCAGCAGGCTCTTCTATGAAGCCTTGACACTTTGTTGCTGCTATTTGCATTGTTGTTTATTTGAGTAATTTGTGTTTTTTCAAATATATATATTTCACTTGTGCTTTTAATTGTAAATGTTTACTGAATTACATTGTATTTATGTGATATTTAATTAGAGCACAGAATGAAAGAGTCACTGTTTTTATGAAAACAAAGTGGGTTCTTTTTTATAAAGATGCGATAAAGAACATTGCACACAAAAAGGGCTGCTACTTTAGGTGAGCATGAAGAAATAGAAAAGAGTAAGAAAACTTGCAGATGGATGATGTCCTTATTGTACAAATGTAAGTTCTCATTCCACTTAGAAGACACTGAAATCAGAAACTGAATTATGTGTGATGCGTTACTGTGACAATCGTGTATGTAATACGGGCAATTTGCATTCTAATCAATAGGCATGTATTCCAAGAAAATATATTGTCATTATATCAAAAGACTGATGAATGTATATTTATGTATTTAAATTAAATTTTTTCTTTAAGTTTTGAAAGCTCATTTTGATCCCCCGCTTAACCATGTTTTTAGTTTTGCTAATCATTATCCATCAGGGATCCTGCAGGAAACAAATGGAACACTGGGATAATTTAACAAGGTACCAGCCAGTTTAGGAAAAACAACAATAGACACATTTAAGTTTTGGCAGCAGCAGGATGCTACTCTTACCTTTGGACCTAAGGGGTAAAGGAAATAAGATAGGGTTACTGAAATCAGGCACGAGCTGAAAGCTTGAAAGAGAAGTTGCCTTCATAGGAGCTGCGGCAGCAGGTAAAGGATCGCAGTGAGAGAGATGAGAAAGAAATGTCCAGACTTCTCTTTCTTCTGGCTTCCCAGTCTCTGGCTGGTACCTCTGATTGGCCGAAACTCAACTAGTATTCAAAGGAGTCTGGATAACATGGCCCCAGCTATCAGCCCTCCAGGAAGAGCAAGGCAGAAAGGAATGCAAGTGGATGCAGGGGACAGAATAGCCAGTCCACTGACCAAGCACCAGATTCTATCATGATGGGCAGATAGTTTTCCAGGAAATTCATTTATCAAATACCTTCCATATTAGATTATAAAATGAGCTCCATAAAATGAATTACATACACATTTTGTTATGTACCATACCTAATAATAAATACTTTCCATAGTGTGCATGGACAATCAATCACTCAAAATTTATTCCCTTACTGACGTTTTTGAAAGAATAAGTACAAGGTCAACTTTAATATCAAATTGACTTTCCCTCTCATTTTTTTTTTTTTCTCTTAAGTGCGGGATTGGTGTATGAGTTGGTGAGTTGGTGACAGGCTCTAGTTTAAGAGATTGAATTTTGACCATACATTTAGTTTCTACAAACACTGAGAGTGTGATTTGCTAGAACTGATTTTGATTACTGGCTGCGTGTATTGTATTAGACCTATTATCCGGATGGGAGAAGTGTTATTCTTACGGCCCTCAGCTATATGGTCCCTTCAGTAGAGAAGTTAACTTAATTAGTTCTCAAGACAACACTACATCTTCTGTTGTTTATCATTTTTTTCTTTCCCCTTCTACAACTCTATGCTAATTTATTTTACCATGCTCACAAAAGAGCTCTGAAAAGTAAATTTTATCCTCTCACCATGCAGTTGATTTATAATGCTTTCCTAGAAGAAAATAGCTCATGTAAAAGTCTGAGAATTAAGTATTCCTATGTTATTATTCTCAATATATTTTATTTTCTCCCTTCTGTAATAGCACTTTGTCCCTTCACATACATATGTCTCTAAGCATTAAGGGATAGAAAATTCTTTGTATGCCTTAGATTAAGTAGAAAGCTAACAAATTTGAAAAAATAGGTTGAGAAAGAATAGGATGAATGAAGAGACAGGTTTTGGTCGACATAAAGTGTTAGATCTAAAAGACATCTCAGATATTTCTTGTCCAAACCCATTATTTTTAAGTGAAGTTTCTCAGGCCCTGAAAGAAGAATTATATTGCCTATGGTAACACAGAGCCTCACATAGAAAATTCAGTCCCTTTCTAACAAGTTACACTGGAAGGATTTCAAAGTTGTCCTTTTCTACTTAGGTTCTCCCGTTTCCAAATCCAAATATCCAAACACCAAGGTGCTATGGAGGATGAGCTTCACTTGACAGCCTGTCATTTCAGTGCGATGTGGAAGTTTGAAGCCAGATTGTTCAAGTCTCAAGTTATTGTAAGTATTTCCCTATTATCTATTTCTTTCTATTTTACTGCATTTTAAATTTATTTTATCTGCTCAACAGTATGTACAATGCTAGTCCAAGGTACCAAATGTATATTATTTTGTCTAAGAAAACAAATCCCAACAAAACATGTATTACAGCTTCTTGCTCAAAGCTTTTTTTCACTCTACATATTCACTGACTAGTTATATTTTTAACCATCTTCCTCTGAATCAAATGAAGTATCATGTTCTACACTTGATCCTTCAAATATCTAAAATAAATTTGTGATCGTTTTATCTACATTATTTTGTGTAATGAAGAAAAATGTCGTAGCCATTAACCCAGAGAAGATAAAACCTCAGCCCTATTAAGCAGGAATGTCATTTCCACGAAATTAAACAAGTCAAAATAGTCATGACTTCTTAAGGATTCTAAAGATTAGATCAGGGAGTTCTGACTCCCCTTTGCTCCTCCACATGGTGTCAGAACTATAGAAACATGTGTTTGCAAATTGTTCTATTGTATTTTCTACTTATCTAAACCCCTGACTTGGGAGTTTGAGTGACAGGAAACCAGCTCACTCTGGTTGCTGAATGAGCATGCGGTCAAAATGTGGAAGGCTGAACGTAAAGAACACAGGTACTGAATCCAGAGGGGAAGTGTTTGGTGGAGGGGATCTGGGGGTCGTGAGATGGAAGAGGGGTGCTGAGAAATAATGTGGAGACTGCTCTTCCCTCTCTGATGCTGTATTAAGGGTCTTCTTTCTTGTGGCATTAGATTCTGGGTCATATTTTCTCTAAAGTGTTCATGGTTTTCTTAATTTATAACTACTAAAGAAATCAAATAAACTGTTCTTAGAATTAATGGAAAACAACACTTACACAGAAAGCACATAGATCCTCAGATCAGGAGTGGCAAAGAGGTTTCAACTCTGGTGGCAATACTGAAACATCATTAAGTAGCCTGCACAGCTATTTTGAGAAAAATTCTAAAACCACTCACAGAAATTATGGGGACACACACAGAAAACACACGTTTGATGTTATGTTGCACATGGTATCTTATATGCATGTATGTTTTAGGGTTTTTTGGTTGTTGTTGTTTTGTTTTTTTATTTTTCTTTTTGAGACAGAGTCTCACTTTGTCACCCTCCGTAGAGTTCTGGGGTGTCACAGCTCACAGCAACCTCCAACTCCTGGGCTTAGACTACTCCCTTGCCTTACCCTCCCAAGTAGCTGGGACTACTGGTACCCACCACAATGCCCAGCTATTCTTTTTGTTGCATTTGTTTAGCTGTTGTTTAGCTGGCCCAGGCCGTATTCGAACCCACCGCCCTCAGTGTATGTGGCTAGTGCTGTAACCACTGTGCTACGGACGCTGAGCCTACGCATTTTTCTTTAAAATATATGGCTGACACTGATCCGAAATACTTCATAAAACATAAACTTACCTAACTTTTCTTTATTTCTTTTTCTTTTTTTTTTTGTAGAGATGGAGTCTCACTGTACCACCCTCAGGTAGAATGTCATGACATCATATGGCTCACAGCAACCTCTAACTCTTGGGCTTACGCGATTCTGTTGCCTCAGCCTCCCAAGCAGCTGGGACTACAGGCGCCCGCCACAATGCCCGACTATTTTTTTGTTGCAGTTTTGGCTGGGGCTGGGTTTGAACCTGTCACCCTCGGCATATGGGGCCGGCGCCCTACTCACTGAGCCACAGGCGCCGCCCAATTTTTGGCCAGGACTGGGTTTGAACCCATCACCTCTGGTAAATGGGGCTGGCACCCTACTCCTTTGACCACATACAGGCACCACCCAACTTACCTAACTTTTCAAACTACTTGTAAGTAGGTGCATATTATTACCATTTTAGAGAAGACAAAACTGAGGCTACGTAGTTAGGAAGTAGCAGAATGAGATTTTGAATAGGGGCTCCAGATATACGCAGTTGTTCACCTGTGAGACGGCCTTTCACGGTATCATATAAAGTTTCATACAATATTTATCATGTGTCTTGAGCCAGGCTGTATTTTTGGCACTGTGATATTAAGGACGAACCACACAAAAATCCAGCTCTCCTCATGCTCAATTCCAGCAGCAAAGATAGGGAGAGTAAGATGATCCAATATATGAAATAATTTCAGATAAAATATCAGACAAAGTCAAAAGAAAAAAGTAAAATAGAAAAATGTTAAGGGAAGCTTTAAGGGGATGGTGTATGAATTGAAAAGTGAATGATGAGCAGGAGCTGGCCTTGGGAGGTAGAGTGTTCCAGGCAGAGGCAGCCACAGCGCAATGTCTTGAGGCATGATCAGGCTTTACCTGTTCCAGGAACAAGGGGGACTGTGTGGCTGGGGACCCGACGTGAAGAGCAGCAGGGTCAACGTGGAAAAGCTCTTCAGAGAGTGACTTATACACAACCCAGTGGGTCGCATTAAGGATTTGAACGATATTTTCCATACATAGAGTAGGGAGGACATCACTTGCAACTCTTATATGTCATCCTTAGTTTATGTCTGAATATTCACTTTTGACCCCAGTAGATTCTTTCCAGGGATTGAGATTCTATTTCAGACTTTTTGGAGTACTTATTAATATACTGATTCGGTTTGGGCTGGCTTACCCTGTTCTCTGAATTAAAAGAGTCTGGTGTGTTATATAGAAAAACACTCTTCCCATCTGAATAGTCACGCTGAGATCAACTTGTAAATGCAAAATCAAGGCACAGATTCTGAAGTCCCTGTTCTATCTGTCGGTTATTAATTAAAATGAGGGCAGCATCAATAAAGAAAGAATTACCTATTTAAAAATGTATAATAGATTGTTCCACTCTTGAAGCTTTATTAAATGATTTTATTGTTATTAAGAAAATAAGTCTCTGCCTACACAGTTTGTAGGCACTTTCTATTTATTTAAATTAGATTGGCTTGTTCAGAACAAAATTATAGTGTTTAAAACAATGGTAAAAGGATTCCTTGAGTAGTTGAAGGAATTCACAATTTTAAATTTGGTTGAATATTCAAAAATCTGAGACATTCCTATAAAACTACCTGCATTCTTTGGTTTAGCTAATTGTAGTCCAAATGTAAAGGACACCTATTCTTAAAGATACCATTTTCAAAAACGTTATCCCACATCCTAAGAAAAAATGTGAATTTTGTATGTTTGGTACAAGTGAAGGCTGATATAGAAAATAAAAAGACCAAGAACCAATCAGTGTTTATAAATAAAGATGATCAATTCTTAATGATCTACCAGAGTCAGTAACTGAGTTTGCAAAATCAATGGCCATGGGGTCAGGGAATTTGAGTTCTAGACTCTGCTTTATAAACTATGCATTATGTAACCATTTTATAATAAGCAAAGCTAAAACATTGAACCAGAGTATGCTTACTTACAGTTTGATAAGACAACTTATTGATTTAAGATATTTTCTTAAAATTTTCCAATAAACTGTGCTTCGTTTTTTTAGACCTAATTTTTCCCTCTTGGGTTGCAAGTAGCAGAGATTATGTCACTATGTAACTGAATCTTCAGGTTTCAACTTATAGTATTTAATAAATGTGCTAATGTTTTTTTTTTTTTTTTGCTGTTGCATTTATGTAGGAGTAAATGAATTATACACACACATGTGTGTGTGTATATATATGTGTATATATATGTGTGTGTGTAGGAGAAAAGAAAATATGGACTTTTTTTTAAATTTGGGATAGTCTAATTAACTGGCCAGTACCTTATGGAATTTGTCCTCCAAAACATAAGCTATTTATTTATACATCTTCTGCAAGATTTCTAACTGCTACATGTAAGATGCTTTATCTGAAGTTTTAATTATCTAATGAAATATGCCATGTGAAACTTTTTATAAGCTAAGAAATATGCGCACACGAGTAGCCAGTAGCCAAATGACCACAGTGCCCAATAGTTTTGCTGTTTCCTTCTAAATCTGCTTCCCACCCTTCTTCCCATTATCTTAATGCCAGGAGGAGCATCTGGCACTCCAGATTAGAAGAGGATGCTGGGAGAGACTCAGAGGTGAGATGTAACATGTGGAAAGTGGACGGAGAGTCTGGATGTTTAGCAATTTCGAAGCCTGAACACCCTGGAACTTCAGACCTCTTTCCAAGACGACAGCAAGAACGGTCTAGTGGGAAAATGGTATTAACATTAAGAGATCCATTCTTGGATTTGTGTATTCCACTGGGTTTCTCTGTCCTTGTGCTCCCAGTTGTGACAGGACATGGGACCATTAACAAGAAAACAGAGTAGAAATTAAGGACAGGATTTATATGTCAAGGACTTATTCTTGCTTAATCCATTGAAAATAAACTTCTCTGAAAATACCATATTTGAGATTATCTTTTTCTCGGATAATAATATACTACCCATATATTCAAAATCTCTAATTGTACTCCCTCTTCCAAAATAGACTGTCTAGAAAATCCCTATAAAGGAAGTCTAATAAATGTGATAATGAAGGCTATTTTTTGAATTGCATATATTTGTCTAAATCTATCTAGCTTTATTTCTTGTTTTTTTGTCATAAATTTTTAATTATACAATCTTTTGGGTGGATTGAGCATTTTAATAATAAAATACCCTTTATGTTTTTAATAATATTCATTGGGGGTTAATGTTAAATTTGTCTAATATTAATATAGCTACTTCATTTCTCTTTGGATTACTGTCTGCATGTTATATATTTTTCATCAACCTGTTTGTAAATACAAATCTCAAATATGTCTCTTATAGACAGCATACAGGCAGATCATTTTTTTTTTGTTTGTTTGTTTATCTGTTCTGACATCCTCTGCCTTTGTTTGGAGTATGTAGTTTATTTATATTTAGTGTAAATGTAACTAACATCCATGTCTGCCATTTTATTATTTGTTTTGTATATGTCTCATGTATATTTTACTTTTTAACTTTTCATAATTACTTTCATTTTTGATAGATATTTTAAATTTAATATATTAAGTTCCTTGAGGATTCGTTTGAGTTTTGTTTTTACTTTTTATTGTTGTTGTTGTTGTTTTAGGTTAATTAAGGATACAAAGAATTAGGTTACAATGTTTGCCTTTGTTAGTTAAAGTCCCTCTTATAATTGTGTTCTTCCCCCACGAGGTGTGCCAAGCTTAATTTATGATTATCAAAATGTGGAAACAACCTAAATGCTCACCAACCCAAGAATGGATTAACAAACTATGGTGTATATATACCATGGATTACTATTCAGCCATTAAAAAAGATGAAGCCTTTACAACTTTTGTATTAACCTGGATGGAGTTGAAACACATTCTTCTTAGTAAAGTATCACAACAATAAGGAAGCAAGAATCCATTTTTTCCTTTTTTTACTTTTTAAAATATCTCTCAGCAGTTTCCCTGAATATTAAAATAAATATTTTATCTTAAATTTTTTTAGTTTAGATTAATATATACTTAATTTCAGTACAACTATATATAAATATATAAAACTTCAATATAATTCTGTTTTCTTTCTCCTAATTTTCTATTATAATGAGACAGATTAAATCTTTATACATTACAAACTCATCAATTATTTAATTATTGCTTCATGCAGTTATCTATTAAATCAAATAATGTTAAAAAGAATTTACCAAAGCATATACATCTTTAATATCGTTCGTATTTACCTACATAGTTACTTTGCCCTGTTCTTTATTTCATAGTTGTAGATTTTTCTGCTTCCTAATGTTTCTCTCTTTTTTTACCTGAGGGATTCCTTTCAGTATTTCTAAGAGAGTAGGTCTGCTGTTGACAGATTCTGTCATTGTTTGTTTAACTAGAATGTGTTAATTTCTTTGATGTTTTTGAAGGATGGTGTTCTTGGATGTATAAAGTTAAATACATACATACATATATATATGGTGTTCTTGGATGTATATATATATGTATATATGTATGTATGTATTTAACTTTCAGCCTTTCAAATATGTCAACCCCTATCTCTTGGTCTCCATGAATTCTGATGAGAAACTAGTTGTTAATCCCCCCAGACTCTCCCACAAAGGATGGCAGATTGATTACAGCGTATCTTTGTACAGATCTCTTTGAGTTATCTAATTTGAGGTCTGTGGAATTCATGGATATATGCATTTATACATTAACATTTTTCATTAAATCCTTGAAGTTTTCTGACTTTATTTGTTCAAATATCTTTTCCTCATTTCATATTTGCTTTTTGTCATTTTTGAATATGGAACATTTTAAATAATGTGATGTATTGAGTCTGAATATTAGATTCCTCTTTCTACTCTCCTGCATTTGCTATTATTCCCATCAATAAAATTCTCATCAGAGATGAGATTGGAGAAATAAGGCAGCCTTATAAAACAGGGGGCCAACATTCCTTATACATGAGATTCTCTGTTTGGTCATGAGGAAAAATATTACTAATTTATTTAGAATTTAGTGGGTGATTAGGTCTAAAAACAACTGATTGCATTCATTCTCCTGCAGTATTTATCGCCTTGATATGTAATGCACTACTATCATGTATTAGATGCAGTCATCTGTACTTCTGTCTGCAGAAGTGTACATCCTAGACATCTCTACAATAGCAGTGATCAGTGTTCTCTGAGGAAGAACTGGGCTTGCCACATGTACAAGGAAGGAGGTGTAATTAGAGCATTAAACATGGAAGAGAACCATATATGCAGAACCCTAGAAATAAAAGTGGCCAATGGGTCATGTGGGAGGAAATGAGTTTGGAAAAGTTAGAAATGACAATTTGTCCCATTGAGTCGATGTCCTTTTATGTAAAGGTGATATTCATTTGGATCCCTGTTTTATCAAAGATGAAGTTGAAATAGTAAATTGGACCACTGAC
The DNA here is from genome assembly GCF_027406575.1 of Nycticebus coucang. Classification (NCBI taxonomy): domain Eukaryota; kingdom Metazoa; phylum Chordata; class Mammalia; order Primates; family Lorisidae; genus Nycticebus; species Nycticebus coucang. The sequence continues at coordinate 160,207,344 of NC_069781.1, forward strand.
TTTTTATACTTTGTGTAAAACTTTAATTCCACATCACCAGTAAAAAATTTCCACAGAAATTTGAAAATATCGCAGCTTACTTGACCTCCTGCAAATTTTCACTTTTCTTTTTTCATCCCACATGACATGAAAGAAGAGAAGCACAGTGACATGGCAATTAGAATGTACCTGGCACGTATAAACAAGAAAGAAAAGAGGCAGGTGAAACAGAAATCTTGTAGTCTCAGGTTATAGTCATGTTAGTAAAATAATATTATGGAGATATATTTAGAAAACTGAGTGGGAGTTCCTGGCCCCAAAATTGCATGCTAAAGCTCTATACAGATACTTAATTATCCAGGGAGCAGAAACAGCTACAATCCTAAAAATTGTTGAGGTCTGTTACATTGCATATGAAAATCATTTTACTTATAATTGACTTATTTTGTGCTGACAAGATTATACATTATAAGTTAGGTTTACAGTAAATGGGCTCAGTAAGAAAGTTAAACATAAAAAGAAAGCAAGTATAGTTTTTTGAGCATTAACTGTTTGTAACACCTACTTGTGCATGAAGAAGGGGAAGAAGCAATCCCAGAGAGACATACTTTCAGGACTGAAGAATGCATGCTGGTGTGTGCGTGTGTGTACATGTGTGTGCATCTCTGTGTGTGCAGGTGTGTGTGTACCTGTGATTTCAGGAGATAGATATCCTTCTTACAGATACTTTTCGGCTAAATTCTACCTCTTAGTATCAGACTCTAATGTCTCATGCAAGTATATAAACAATGGCAGAAAAGTATAAGTTCTCTGCAAACTTAAGTTTGAATAACAAGTCACTGACAACACAGAGAAAGAGTTGGCTCTGCTGCAATTCTGCAGACAAATGAGAAGAAAGGTTGCCATTTCAAAAAAATAAATAATACCGACTTAAGGCAATGGTACGTGAATTCTCACACCATGTTAACAGACCTCTCAAATCAATGGAGCTGTAATTTTTGTTGCAATGTAGAAAAAAATTACTGTAAATGTAAGTATGGGTTAGAATCTAATTGTTCTAGAATCGTAAGTCCAAGAATCTTAAATAAATACATTACTCTGAAATTAAAAGGAATCTCCGAGGATTTTTTTTTACACAAAGAATAATAATGGCATAAGGCCAAAAGCAATTATACGAAAAGAAATTCTTTTAACTTCTTTCTCTGTAAAAGAAAAGTAGCTGGAGACCCAAGAGAACAAAAATTGTAAACAATAAACAGAAACACGAATCTGTATCAAATTCTTTTAACCTAATCATTCTCCATGGACTTAAATCTACCTTGATTTAATGAGAGAGAGAGGAAGAAGAGGAAGAAGAATGAGGAGGAGGAGGAGGGAAGGAAGGAAGGAAAAAGGAAGGAAGAAAGGAAGGAAAGAAGAGAGGGAGGGAGGAAGGGAGAGAGGAGGTAGGATAAATTCTATCAGAAAAACAGAAAATTCACACAAAGAAAAATGTTATTAATAAAACCCCATACTCCTATTTTTATTCATTCATTCCTACTGCATTCTTTCTTAGAGGTATTATAGCATAATAGTAGGAGACTTTAGAATCAGACATTTCTAGCGGTAACTTTTATAAAATAATTAATATCTAAGTTTAGGTAAAATGTTGTACTTTTATCACACACATACCCCACTTCTCTTCCACACACACATACTTACACACCAATTTGACTTTTCCAAGACTTATGAGAAGTTGTTTTACAGGTAAAAGTTGATTCAGAGAGAAATAAGGAAAATATGATACAAAGGCAAAAATAAAGGTTAACATTTAGTGAATATATATCTCCACAACAGAATTTTTTTATTTGTTGGTTGTGTACTGTCTATTCCCCGCACAATATAGTAGGTATGCATACAGCAGAGGTTATGGTCCTTTTATTTAGTGATTACCTAGTTGTCTAAAGCAATGTCCACCACAGAGTAATCTGCCAATAAGTATATATATTAAATGAGTGTATAAAAGGACAGATAAAGGAAACACGTATAGAAATCACATAACTTTTTGCTCCATTTCTTTCTCTAAAACTGACTCTAACAATTTTATTATATTAAGATGTGTAGTGTTTTATCTCAATAATTTAAAAGTCTCCATTGTATGTTTTACTAAAGAAAGAGAAAGAGGCTTAGTTAAGGAAAATGCTCTCCAGCTACACCTTTAGATTGTTTGATTGGAATTTCATGTGAATCTTAATTTGATTGCCCTCTGGCCCTTGAATTGGCCCCTCTTTTAATGAAGAGCTGGGTAGTCATCCTTTCTTGTTATTGACGTAAACTTTTTTTTTCTGCAGTTAGGTAGGAGATTCAGCAAGACAGTGGCCTTTCCAATGATTTCGAAAACAGTTATCCCTAGAATGGGCTGAGATTTTTAACTGGGTCATGGATTAAACAGACATGGTAGCATATGAGGCCCAGATGAAATCTGGTCACAAATCATCACTGATTGACTGATTATGGTGGGAAAGCTGATTTGGACAGCCTTAAGCAAAAGATGAAAAGTGAAGGAAGAGGTCTAGGGCACCTGTTATGGCACATTTCCAAGAGCCCACCTGGAAGGGAGATTAAATTAGGCTCCTTTGAAGGAAATAGGGTTTTTTAAGATTCTAAACATAGCTGGGTATTAGGATGGAGGTCTAATCTTAAACGTAATTTAGAGAACATTAACCTGCATCCCTTGGGCCCACATCTCTAAACATGAAGCGAATTTTTTGCTAATGAAGGCAATGGCTTCAAGCAGAGGTCATCTGAAATCTGCAGGCAAAGGATAGAGAGTTCCTTTTCTGTTTCCATCAGACAGCTTTTGCTTTGTGATACTATTGTTCCCAGGCTTGCTTGACAGCCATTTGCATGGGACACTTAAGGACCTTGCAGTTGGAAATACAGGAGGGAATGGAAATCTCATTACTAAATGAATCTGTGCCTTCTCAAGATTTGGAAAATGTCAGGGTATTTTTTCATCTTCATAACGCTTATGTGCTCTTCATTGAGGCGGTGAATAAGAGAAAGGCAAATTCACACAGGACTGTTATTGACCACCCCCATTGCTCAGGTATTTAGCCTTCTGTGTTCTTGGTCTGAAAGAATGGAGAAAACTGTGAATAATTGAATGAGAGAGAGAACATGTAGTTTGATAGTTCCAAGGAAAATATTTGCCAGACACAAAAGTAGGAATAATGGCCTCTGCCCAGATTACCACAATGGTTGTCATAGGATTGCATGGTTTAAAAAGTGATGTAATTGATATAATTAAGACGTAAAGTGAATACTTCAAAATGTATGAAATATCTCATCTCCTTGCATCAGGATAAAAGTATCCTGCAAAGTTTGGGGGCAAAAGCAATCACTTTCAAGAATATGAAGGGGTGTGGGTGTGTATGAGAGAGAGAGAGAGCGAGAGGGAGGGTGAGAGGGAGGAGAGACTTAGGGAGCAAGACTGCATGTAAATCAGTGAAGGCATTTTTCAAGTCCTAAATTAGCTATAATTTCTATTATACATTAATTTTCCTTTAACCAGCCCTGGGCACCTAGAAGAATTTTAGTATCTTACTCCCCTGCGTTTCAGTGAGATGCTTGTAAATTCATTTTGCCTTATTATGGATAATATGCACACCAGGAGGGAATTTATTTTTTAACTGCGGTTGGTCTTCCATTCAAAATTGCAAATGCCTCTCTAATTTTATGGGCCATGAAATTCAGTTTCCACAGCCATCTCTTGCCTCTCTCAGCCTCACTACATACACTACTGGTCCATATTCTTTTGTGGATATCAAAGAGCAGTTTTAGGTCAAGATCTTACCTTTTCTTAGATAAATATATATAAATATATATATACATTCTAAATAAATAAATATATATATTCTAAGGCTTTATCCATAAATCCTGTCTTGCTATTTTTCATGTATGCAACTACCATTTACAAATCTACCGTTTGTAGAGAATTTATAATATACCAGGCAGCATGCTGAAAATGTACAAAATTATGTTTTTAAATTGTTACAGCTCTGGATAGTAGTTATTATTAACCGTGCTAACTTATGGAGGTGGAAGAAGCCAAGAACGGATGAGTTTAAATAAGACCTCATAAATGTCAGATATGGGTTCTAATTCAGATCTGTCTCCTTTTTATTAATAACTCCATGCCTCATTGCCTTCTCTTACAATAAACTTCTTTCATTTAGACTTCTAAACTCTAATTTCTCATATTGTAATTTTTTTTTTTTTTCTAATTTTACTAGTTCCTAGTGGCTGGAGCTTGAGATCTCATAATCTCTTAAAAGAATCACCAAAGTAAATTTGTATATAAATTCATCTCTAGCTTTAAAGAATAATTGGTACCAAAATTTTTCCTTGTAGCTGAAAATCCATATAACCACTCATTAATTCTCATTATAATTAATGTAAAAATGCAGTGTTACTATCAATGGATATAATTACATATTGTAGATAACTGTAAACTCTGTCATTATACTAATGAAATGTAAAACATTCTCAAAGCAACTAGGAATTTGGTAGCAGCTGAACCATCAGGTTACAACATTTTACCAGTTATTGGAGACTTGCATAATGCTTGTAATATATTTGGGGGCCAGTTTATCAAAATATAGATGATTTAAAAAAACAGTTAAATACAGTTTTGAAACAGGAGGATAAGAGAATATATCATGCAGAGATTTACCTTGAAGCGCTACCACTCACATCACAAAATAATAATAATAATAAGAATCATTATAAGGCAAGCTAAGATCATGTCCCAGAGGGTGAGCTGCCAATATAGCCTTCCTTAAATAAGCTAACAGCAGAGTTGTTTGCTTTTTTTGAATGATTTTAAACCCCGAGTCTCTGCAACAACACCTGTCTCTCACTTGGGTACATTAATGCTTTTGCTTAGGAGAGACTTTGGTGATCTGCCCTCTCCTCCTCTTCTTCTTACTTTCCTGACAGGTGTCCTGACGTCCGCTCTCAGGTGTCTAAGTTAAGCCACCTCTTAGGAGAACCTTTCCCTGACTACTTAATCAATCTAAATTCTTTTCCCTCATCACTCTCACTCCATTTAACTTGATTTTTTTAATTTTTTAAGTCATGTTGTTTTTTTCTTTTTTCTGGCATGAATCAAATTTATTTTTTTAATGACTGCCTAAAATCCCATGGTGTAGATATATTATTATTTATTCAATGATTCCATAATACTGCAAGAAACACTCTGGATATATAATATTATATATTGGTGCTTTATTTCTTTTTTTTTTTTTTTAGGATCTTTTTTTTTTTATTAAATCATTACTGTATACAATGATATGATTATGGGGCATCATACACACACTTCATAAACCATTTGACACATTTTTATCACAGTGGTTAACATAGCCTTTCCGGCGTTGGTATTTGCGAAACTTGGTAAATGTAGAATGTAAATGTTCTGGCACAGTAACTGAGATAACGCCGGAAAGTCATGTTGTTTTATTTTATTTCATTTTATTGATCTGTTTTTCTCTAATTCCTCATCTGTCTTGGTGCTGGAGTGAAAGCCCTAGGAGGTCAGTGACCATGCTGGTTTGCTCACCTGAGCAAAGGGCTAAACCATAGTAGATGTTCACAAATGCTTTTATTTCCACTTATAATAAATGAATGATTGGGTCATTAGTTATTCCTTCTTATCACAAATGAGAAGATGATGCCACGGCACTCACAGACCAATTTCTCTATCTCTGCTGCAGCTGACAGCCTCCACTCACTCTGTCCACCTCGTCACGATTTTTATTCCCCCAGATGGATAGCTCCCTCAATCCCCAATCACCAGTATCCATTTATTCACTGGTTTGTACCTAGTAATATAGGACATAATTCAGCATCTCTAATACATAAATCAATAAGAACTAAAAATGCAAATATGATCTTCTGATCCTATATATTTCTATAATCGGTTCCCTGAAAAAAATTTTTTTGGTCTTAAACTTAAGCTAAAAGATGTGTATAACTACAGTCTCCACTTCCTAAGTTCTCATTTTCTTCTTACACTTGACCACCTCCTGCCCTGAGGGTGTGTTTGAGAGCATCATCAGGGACAAATTTAATAGATATTAACTGAGTGAGTCTGCACCTCACTAGATTACTCTGTGCTTGTTGCCAAGCAAACCACTTTTTTTTTTTTTTTTTTTGCAGTTTTGGCCAGGACCAGGCTTGAACCCGCCACCCCCTGTAGATGGGGTCAGCGCCCTACTCCTTGAGCCACAGGCACCTCCCCTCAAGCAAACCACTCTTTTTTTTTTTTTTTCTTAAAACCTTTTTTCTCTGGGCAGAACCTTCCCTTGAGATTCCTTCTGCATTTTGGAACCTATTCCTGGTCTTTCTGCCAACTTGTCTAACTCTTCCTTGCTACAGTAACTGGGCCTTCTTGTGTACCATTAGTCACCATGCGACTAGTTCACTCATTATAAAACCTTTATGTGTCTATGATGCCTAGACTTTTACCTCTAGGAGAAAATCTCTGTGTTGTCTGGACTTGTCTCTCCACTCATCTCTTAGCATCAGCTCTGACAGGCATGCTACCATCGAGAGATGACTTCTCGATTGAGTAACAAAGAAAATATTCATCAAAGTGTTTTATAAAATCTTCTATGATTTTTCCACTGCCTGTCTCTCCAAATATGTTTCATGTTAAATTAAACTTTTTCCAAAAAAGCTGACCAACTTGGGGGTCCTGCCTCACTTTCCTTTATTTCTTTCCTGGCATAGTTTTTTTCTTAACCTTTAAATGTTAGCATACGAGCCAGGAGTGACAGCATGTGTCTGTAGTCCCAGCCACTCAGGATGTTGAGGCAGGAAGAATCTCTGGAGCCCAAGAGTTTGAGGCTGCAGTGAATTAGATACCACTGCACTCTAGCCTGGAGAACAGAGACAGACCGTGTCTCCAAATAAATGACTAAATGAATAAACAGTCATCATCACATTTTTTTTTTTAATTTGAGGATCTCCTGGGCTAGCCCAATAAAATTAAACTTTTTTTATTTTCTTTCACAGAACCCAAAAATGTATCTTCATACTATTTCAGAGCTCTGTATTTCTTTTAGTGTCTATGTGTGATTTAGAAATATATTACTGCTCCACAAGATGGATTGCAAATGTCACCCTCTCTGTGTGAGCAAATAATACTTTTTCCTCCACGCTGCCAGAGCCCCACACCGTGACCATGACACACAGCTGGGCTATGTTGTCAGGTTAGATTTCTGTCCCCGTTGTGTCCTCGCCCCTTGCCTGAGCACTTTATGCAAGACACACTTGTGAAGGCTCATACTGATAACACGCTGCACAATACACAGTGTGTATTTTTTGTTATGTGCATTTGGGCTATTGCCCACGCCCACACTCTGTTAGATCCAGGCAGGCAGGAACCATGTCCTTTTCATTTGCAGTTGTGTATCCAGAACTCAGAATAATCTCTAGCAGAAGAGAGAACCACCCATTAAACATTGGCTAAATAAATATAACAGGTGTTTGTGAAAAGTTTGAGATTATTTATTTTTTACTTTACTTTTCTCAGCATAGATGACTATACAAAGGTATTCAACACCAGGTGAGGAAGAAGGTGAGGTCACATATGCACCTGCTAAATTCCCTTCTGAGAATGAGAATTTAATAGTTTGTTATCTCCCAGTATCACTGGCTGAAACGCATGCCTCCTTTGCTTGCCAGCTGTGTTCACGAAATACCATTTCTTCCCAATAGTTGAGGATAAGCACAGGCTCACCATTTCTGGCAAACATGAGGTCGGGCACATTTGGTTATAATCTATGTTGCAAGTGTAGGAGATATTGAGACATCCCAAAATTATGTCTAAGATTAGATATTATAGGTAAAAAGAGAAATTCTTTTGAATGTATTCCCATGAAGAAAGATTAGGCTGAGTCATACTGGAAATCATGTTTCTAAGCATACTTAGCCTGTGTATGTAAAGAAAGTCCCAGCAAAAAATGACAAAACATTTCTGGAACTGTTCACCGGTAACATAAAAAAGCCTGACTTTTCTGGAGATGAGAGAAGATAGCAGGCTAAAGATTCCATAAAAATCAAAGGATATTTCAATTCTATTTGAAAGCAGAACTTTGCAAAGATCATTGCCATAAGAAAGATTATTTGTGGGTCTTGTAGAAACCCTGTTTCTGCTATGAGCTTTGGAATTCTGCACAGCTTTCTCGATTGTCCTTAACTATGTTCATACACTTGAAATGATATACTCATTTAACCACCCTTGTCCCTTCATTTGAATGTTGTGTGTCTTTTCTGTCGGGACACCAACCCGCAACCCCCTTCTCTGCTCTGGATATGCGACAGGAACCGATTGAACTCTCCTTACTGAGTAACGTGGTATTGAAGAACAATTCTGCAGAAAGTTAAAATTGAATATTCCAATGACCCCTTTTAAAACTCAAAGCGCATCTAATAACATCCAATGGGTCACCAAAGAAGAGGCTAGTAACTTTTTTTTTTTCAAGAAACTATGTCATCCAAGTTGGAGGATGCAGAATGGAATACCTGGGTCAAAGGAGAAGACCGAGCCATGTGGGAGCCAACAAGTTGTGCCTGCTGTAAAGAAAATAATCAGAAGAGGTGACCAGGACAATTGGGATCTCATAAAGTTACCATCGCTTTTTAGCAGGGTCTTCTGTGTAGGCCAGAAGCCCCTTCACCTTGAACATGGCCATGCTGTGGTTGCTTGTGGTTACAGGTGAGCTGGGTAGAGATAATTCCAAATCCTTTGGATTGTAATAACTTTTTATTGCTTACCACATTCTCTTCTAATTGATGAGAGGTATTTTATAAGTTTTTATTTTGGTGATGAGCTGGTTAAGTGTAGTGAGGAGAATTGGTTTAATTACCTTCTTCACACATCTCTGTCCAGATATGGAGCACTTAACTCATCATAGAAAACAACATTGAAGACATCTTCATCATAGCCCCACAAACACATTAATGAGAGTGTCTTTAATTCCTCATTAAGGAACTTCATGCTAATGTGTTTCATCCTCAGCTTTAATAAGCACCGGATAAAAGGGAAGAGAGTGATCACATCTCAGTGTGATTACAAAGCCAACATTGGTTAAAATCATCACTGTGATTACAAGATCATAATAACAAAGCTCGAAGAATTAGTTTTCATGTTCTTTGGTGACAGAACATTTTCATGTACAAACGTAGAAATGATATGAGCATAACTTATATAAATGATACACTATAAAAGTCTAGTACTACCTCCATTCAACGTGGGCCTTTCAGGAACATATCAAGTAGTAAGAATATCATGTTATGAAAATGTCTCTTCTCACTGCAAACACAGACCAAATTGATAAATCATTCTTGCAGATTTTTAGGTCAGTCACACAGTGGCCCTAACAACTCAGTAGAGAAAGTCTGCATTCCTGTAAATGGTCTTCCTGATAAGATAAACTAAAGGTTAAAGAACAAAACCTCTCTGTTCTTTTTACTGGGAAACTAAAATTATTTTGATACTGTCTTTACCCTATTTAGTGAACTTCAAAATTATTTCAACTTTCTTTTTGTGTGGAAAAAGTGGTCATAATAAAATCTGCAGCTTTGAGGTCAGGAGCAGTGGCTCATAACTAATCCGAGCACTGTGCGAGGCTGAGGCAGGTGGATCTCTTGAGCTCAGGAGTTTGAGACCAGCCTGAGCAAGAGAAAGACCCCATCTCCATTAAAAATAGAAAAACTAGCCAGGTGTTGTGGTGGGCTCCTATAGTCTTAGCTACTCAGGATGCTGAGGCAAGAGAATCACTTGAGCCTAAGAGTTTAAGGTTGCTGTGAGCTTAGGACACCATTGCACTCTACAAGGGCAACAAAGTGAGATTCTGTCTCAAAAATAAAATAAAATTGGGCAGTGCCTGTGGCTCAGTGGGTAGGGTGCTGGCCTCATATACCAATGGTGGTGAGTTCAAACCCAGCCCCGGCCAAACTGTAACAAAAAAATAGCTGGGCGTTGTGGCGGGCACCTGTAGTCCCAGGTACTCGGGAGGCTGAGGCAAGAGAATTGCCTAAGCCCAGGAGTTGGAGGTTGCTGTGAGCTGTGATGCCACAGCACTCTACCGAGGGTGATAAAGTGACACTCTGTCTCAAAAAAAAAAAAAAAAAAAAAAATTTAAATTAAAAAAAAGAAAAAAATCTGCAGCGTTTTGAGTGAAACACATATTCTGGAAGAGATTTTTGAAAAATGCTGGGCAAACCATTCAGAAAGGCTTTTAAGTCAAACAGAAAAAGTTTCCTTCAACTGTAATTTACTTGATACCTTAATATATCAAAAAAAATTGGGGGGTTATGATCAAGTGGTGATGGAAGATCTATGGCACTGTTCACTGTTCTTTCTTCTCAGTTATGACAATTGGCAGCACCTGTTAATGTCTGTGGAGTTTTGAAAACGATGTGAGATCCAGCTCCCTGCACTTGATGGAGGACAACAATGAAATCAAGAGAGGCCCAGCACAGTGGCTCATGCCAGTAATCCTAGCACTCTGGGAGGCTGAGGTGGGTTGATTGCTTGAGTTCAGGAGTTTGAGACCAGCCTGAGCCAGCATGACCCTCACCTCTAAAAAATAGCCAGGTGTTATGGCAGGCATCTGTAGTCCCAGCTACTCAGGAGGCTGAGGCAAGAGAATTGCTTGAGCCCAAGAGTTTGAGGTTGCTGTAAGCTATGATGCCACGGCACCATAGCAAGTGACACTTTATCTTAAAAAAGAGACAAGTTTCGCAAATACCCCTATAATATGCACCACAAATGGTTTATGAAGTGAGTGTATGATGCCCCATAATCATATCATTGTATACAGTTATGATTTAATAAAAAAAATTAAAAAAAAAAAAGAGACAAAATTGTGTTATACCCAAAATGAGTGTAATAGAGAAATGCCAGAACACTGAGTCCAAATTAAGCAAGGGTCCATTATTTATCAGCCAGGCCAAGAGCGGGCTCATGCCTCAAAGTCTCTTGACCCCTGGAAGCATGTGTGGAAATCTTTTATGAGGGGCTTTCAGTAGGGCAGGGGAAATCCTTAATGCAAGCTGAATTTGATAAAAGCCAACACCTGGTAAGAGGAATTCTTACAAGGGGAAGTTGGGGTTTTGCAGTTATTACTAAACTCTTTCAGCTGAACTTCCTGTCTTAAAGGGAATGTTGAAAGCCCTTAGCAAGATGGAGTTGGCGCATAACAATTGCATGTTAAGATCATACAATTTAGGGACTGAGTCATATAAATCCTTGTTTTCCTCCAAGTACTCAGTAATTTTGATATGCATCTGACAAACTATTGCTTCTATTGAACTGGATTAGTATTCTATTAGGCCCCCCACAAACTAACTGTTATTTCTAAAGGCAATACCAATGTTAAAGTAGGTTAAATCTTATCATCAACATTTAAACCTCTGATGACAACTTTTATAAAATACTTTATACCCTCTGTCATTTTTACCAAAACACTGCCTAACTCCTGATCTCTGTGCCAACTTGCCCATTGCTGTGACCGGAACCTGGGGGAATAAAATTAATGTCTACATTTAAGTACCAATGGGACAGAGGACATTCTGAAAGTTTTCACCAAAAGTCACTGAGAGGGAGAATCCTATCTTGACCACTGCAAGGGGAGAAGAGATAAATAAGGTTGGGGGGTGGTGAGGAAGGGATTTTGTTGGTGTGAAGGTCATTATTTAACACAATAAGGGAACTCTTCTCTGTTATGGACTTGAAAACCAGCCTGGAAGTTTCTTTGGGCATGAGCTATATTCTGTCAAAACCCGGCACGTGACAAGTTCTGCAAGTAGAATGTTGATGATAAGATGATAAGAATACTGAAGTGAAAGTTAAAAGCAATAAGAAAGAATGAGTAAGAAACCATTTCTAATCCTTGGCAGGAGAATGGCAAGTTATGTGTGGTGTTCTAGGAAATTTACTTGATCATAGATATTTCCAAAGATTGAAGAGGGCAAAGATTAGGGACAAAGAGTCTTATCCAGTAGACTAAGGCAATAACCTATGTGAATAATTGTCACCTCTACCCAGTGGAGAATCAAGCCTACACAAACAAGATCAATTTCTTGCATATTTCTTTCTCCAGACACCTTCCTTGACCTTTTCTGTTTTCTGAATGCCAATTACAGAAACTTTATCTGTGTCTGTGCATACTGTCATATATACTAGGTCCACATTGTCTAATGATCTCCACGTGTTAAATTTTTCTCTCCCATTAGATCTGTGTGAACAAGGTCTGTGACTTATTCTATGGTTTTACTCTCAATTACACTCATGGCTGAGCTGTGCGCAGTGTGGATTCTTGGTAAATAGATGTTGATATTCTTAACATGACCCCATCAAGAGGAAGGAAAGTAAAATAGATTTGACTACATCCCTTCACTTCTTAAAAATCTCAGTTTGTCTATTGATGCTAGCAGTGATGTCTATTGAGTCAAATAATGATACTCAAATTCTATTTTAAGAAACATGGCTATCTTAGACCAGTGTTTTTAAAACTTTTTAATCTCAGGGCATACTTGAACCTAGAGTTAAATTTCTGCAACACACTTAAATTATGTTGATCAAAAAAGAAGTAAAAAAAAAAAAAGGTTCAATACTCTGCATTGAACTTCTTTTGAAAATAATCTAATTCGTGTTTTTTTTTTTTTTTTTGCAATTGGTACATAATAGTTGTACATATTTATGTGATACATGCGATACAAGAATCTGATGTACTCAATTCTAATATGAAGCCAGTGGATGGTCTAATACATTCTCACAAAATAGAAAAACTCAAATAAATTTAAGGGGGTGGGGGGGCTGGGCCTGGTGGCTCACGCCTGTAATCCTCGCACTCTGGGAGGCTGAGGTGGGTGGATTGCTTGAATTCAAGAGTTCAAGACAAGCCTGAGCAAAAGTGAGATCCTGTCTCTACTAAAATAGAAAAACTGAGGCAAGAGGATTGCTTGAACCTAGGAGTTGGAGGTTGCTGTGAGCTATAACGCCATGGCACTCTACCCAGGGCAACAGCTTGAGACACTGTCTCAAGAAAAAAAAAAAAAAATTAAGGTGGGGTATGGGGAAATGAGGGAGCAGGGAGAGGGGAAGAGGGAGAGCTATGGGGTTAAGGTGTATTATTAATGATCATTAAAAATTTGGGGGGCGCATATAAGATCCTCTTACTGCACACCAGTGTGCTATGGCACAGTCATTGAAAATCACTGATCTTAAAGATGAAATTGGCTTTTCAGTGAAAAAAAATCATAATTCATTATATTTTAGGAATCTTGAGATAAATAAGAGTTTTTCTTGTAATAAGATTTCTAAGAGCTTTTATTTTGCAGATGTGGATTGTGACCTCTAAAGGGAGAAAAATAGTCTCAACAATTCACCAATTGTGAAATATATTGGAAAATCTAAACCTTGTACTCAAAATAAATATTTTCAAAATAATATGGATTCCTGTTGTTTTCCACAAGATAATTCCATAGGCTGGTGCTCCCATCTTAGTCCTTAGTCCCATCTAGGATCCACAGAATGGATAAACTTTCATAGTCAGAATACCAGCCATTGTCTTTGTGATGGCCCCTCCTCTCTGCCAAATGCTGAGCCCAAAATGCATGTCTTATTAATCATTTTTCCTGAGCAAAATTTGTATTGTTTGTGTTATTATTATTTACACATCCATTTACTTAGTAGGCCTCAAGTGCAAATAAGTGAGCCATTCTTTTTTCTCAAGTGCACAAAAAATAAATATTCTGGGGTATGTGTTCTAAATATACATTCTAAAATGTATATTTCTGTGGATGTGTTTTTAATTAATATAGACATTATTGTGCCATCAATTTCATTCTGTATTTTACATTTTCACTTAAGAGTGTTTTTGAAATGGGTACATGTTGGTTTATGTGCTTTTCTTTTATGATATTGCTTCTAAATGCCCCATGGTACCCTTTTGTATTTAATAAGTGGACACAATGTCTATTCTCCTGGTGTGGACTCAGTGAGTCTAGAACCTCACTTTAAGAAAAGTATAAATTTCTGAATACAATAATTAAGTAAATGAGGAGAAAGCTATATTAACTAATTTGATGTAAGCATTCCAAATTGTATATAAAATCAGCACATTATACCCCATAAAAGCATTAATGTAGAGATGATGTATGTGTATATGACTTAATTTAAAAAAAGAAAAGAAAAGAAAAGAAAAGACAGCATAATGAATAACATTGGCTGCATTCATTTATGATTCTGCGAAGGGTTTCTCTGAGATTCACCCCACAACACAGCAGCACTGGTTCTAAAGAGAGATGTAGTGTAAGAATCTTCTTATTTGAAACATTTTCACCAATACTTGGCTATGTCCACCTTTTTGCACCTGTCTCATGAATTTACAATAATAGCTTACTAATTTTATTTGCATTTTTTAAATAAAATGAGTGTGAGTTTTGGTTCATAGACTTAGGTCTGCCTCTGCACCCCACAGTAGGAATTCCATAGTTTCTTGTATGGTTTACTTTTTGTTGTGTGGTGGTGTTTCCTTGTTTTATGTTTAACACATTGGTGATATGTTTTTCTTACCTGATAGAGTGAAAAATATCTTCCCTTCTTATCTCTCCACTTACTTTAATTTTATATGGAAGAATAGAGCTCAATACATACTGAAATTAAATTTTAAAAAATGTTGACTTGGGTAAAAAATTCTGTTAACATTTTGATTACAGCAGAATAAAGATGATAGAGTGATTGTTAGTAAACTTGACATCTTTAACATTTTCGTTTCATCAATGATATATTACTCAGATTTGCCAGCTGTCCTGAAATATCTGCTTAGTGTTAATAGTATGTCTATTTACACTGCTTTTTATGTTTTTAATGATATTATCTGAAAGGAATAACACAATCCCCCTCTTTTTGATAAATCTTTAAAACTTTGTTTCTGTTTTTGGTTTTCTTTGTACAGGTGTTTTAGTCGTAACTTTGAATATCTTACCAAACCAAAGCGATAAGGACAGGTTTTCTTACCTTCAACATGAAGGAATATGCCTTATAGTTCCTATTAACTATTTAATTTGCTATGGAATTTAAATAGATTACCCTTTACCAATGTGAAGACATTCTCATCTATGTTTATTGCTTAGTTTTCTAAGATTTTTTTCTTAAGTAGCTCATGAATTCTATCAGACATTTTTTAACACATCTATTGGAATGAAATATTCATGTGACGGTTTGTTTTTCAGAGTTAACTGTTAGATTGTCTTTATATCCTTAGAATAAATCATATCAAAACAAGAGGTATTGCCTATTAATGCACTATTAGATTCCACTCTTGTTTTTAATAATAATAAAAAAAATAACGAGTAGGTGAGTATCTCTTCTTGCTTTATCTCTGCCAAGTTTTGAGCTACACATGATGTCTTTTCTGGGCTCTTTGGGTCTTCAGTCCCTCCTGCTTGTCACTTGTGACATCTTTTTCTGTCTGTCCCATCGCTCACCATAATGTCCAATTTTTTCTTTACTGTCTCCATATTGCATAGCTTAATAAATATGTTTCTATCCCTGAACTCATTAAGCAATAATTATTTTGAAATGGTGTTCTTACAGCAATTTGAAAGCATATTACTATATTAGCATATATGTATGTATACAGTGTATATGCATACATGCCCACACGTACAGTGCCAAAAATGTATACACATCTTAAGAAAGAAAAAGTATGTATTAAAATTATAATATATACATTACTCAATATACACCAATAACAAAAGATCCATACAAGTCACACTGATACTTCTTATAATTGCAGAAGTCAACTGTGACTTCCGTATTTTATATTTAATACAGTGCTTTTCCTTTCTTAAAATGTGTATACATTTTCTGGTACCCTTTGTGTGTGTGTGTGCCTGTGTGTGTGTTTATGTGTAAACACAATGCTATGATTTATGAAACCAAAGAGCTGTGTCAAGTTATTGCAGAAGACTAGATGCTCTTAAGGAGAATGATTGAGTTTTTCCTCTCTTTTCCCAAACCCAACATATCTAGCACAGGCTTATAGCAGGAGACATGCTTAAAAATAGCATTTTTTAAAATTAGCTTTTGATATAAGAAATTCTTATAATTATTTTTCACAAGACTTTCTCTTCAGCCTGACATTACTTCAGTTCTATCTATACGTGCCAACCCCCTTAACTTCCAGAGGACCTCATGAAATTTATAAGCAAGTGTCAATAAACGAACACAAAAGAAGTTTTCAAGAGTGTTTTTTAATGATATATTTTATCATACCTAAACCACAAAGATGAAATATTTCTTCTCTTGAGAATTAGTATTCAGTCCAAAGAGAAAGGATATACCACAGTAATGCTTCCTCAATAACATACTATGTTTGTGCTTTTTTTTTTTTTTCAACTTTTAGGTAAATATAGATAAATGTTCCAGGGTATCATTTCCTCATTTCCATTAAGAAACATTTCCATTAACTAAATCCATCATCCCCCAACCAAGAATGACCTAACTCACCAAAGCAGAGCCTCTATTATTTTTCAATTTCTAGAAAACTAAAAAATAGAAAGTTATAAGTCTGACTGGACCTTTTCGTCTTTTTTTTTTATTGTTGGAGATTCACTGAGGGTACAAGGAACCAGTTTACATTGATTGCATTTGATAGATAAAGACCCTCTTATAATTTTGTCCCACCCCCAAAAGGTGTACCACACCCTGTGACCCCCACCCCCTCCCTCTTTTCCCTTCTCTGCTCTCTCCAACCCCTCACCATGTACTAGGTCATTAATTGTCCTCATATCAGAATTAAGTACATAGGATTCTTGCTTCCCCATTCTTGTGATACTTTACTAAGAATAATGTGTTCTACTTCCATCCAGGTTAATGCAAAAGATGTACACTCTCCATCCTTTTTTAGTGGCTGAATAGTATTCCATGGTATACATATACCACAGCTTGTTAATCCATTCTTGGGTTGGTGGCCTTTTCTTCTTAAGACTCATTAGGTCTCTTGTGACCTTTATTGACCCAAGTATTGCTATATAGAAATTTCAACATGTGGTAGTATTTTCTGGCTGGCCCTTGCAATAGTTTATTTTATATGTCAAATTAACTAGGCCATAGTGTGGCCAGATTAAACATTATCTCTGGTGTGTCTTTGACGATATTTCCAGATGAAGTCAGCATTTGAAGGGATAGAATTTGGTAGAGTAAACTGTCCTCCCCAAGGTGGGCCTCATCAAGGTACTAAATAGGAGAGAAAACATTTTCCCCATTTTTTTTTTTTGAGCTGAAATATCATATTTCATTTTCTTTTTTCCTCACACTGGGATTGACACTATTCTCTCCCCCGATTCTCAGGCTTTTGGACCCAAACTGATCTATAACATGGGCTTTCTTGGGTCTCCATCTAGCAGGCAACAGATCATAGGATTTCTCTTCCTCCATAATGTCCTGAGCCAGTTCCTCGTATAAATCTCTCTTTAGATGTATCTGTCCTATTGGTTGTGTGTCACTGAAAAATCCTGACAAGTTATAATTCCTTATATACATATAGAAATTTCTGAAGGGCTCTGCTTTCCGCTATCCTTTTCGGTAATTGATCATTACATAAGTTAGGATGTTAGTCTTTGGTGAACAAATCTACTTTTTTGTAAATAGCCCCTCCAACCCCACAGAAATTATCTTTAAATTTTATCTTTCCTTCATTTTGCACATCCAATGAATTTTATACATCAAATATATCTAGAGTCTATTTCTTCTATCTCTTTTAGCACTCCAAAGTCAAAGTCAAGGTAATCTCTTCCTTGGGCTATGATAACAACTTCCTATCTGGGTTTCTCACATTCATTTTTGTCTCCCATGATCTTAATTTCATATAGGAACCAGAGTCTATATTTTGTAATTATAAGACAGATCATATCATTCCTTAGTTTTTGGATTCTTTCAATTTCTTCCTCTTGCACATAAAGCAAATCTAAGTTTCTTATCCTGGTTGCCATGAACCTGGGTAATATGGTCTCTGCCCAGTTCTCTACATCTATTGTGTCACCTTCACCTTTACCTATTGTTATCTGGAGCTCCTTTTCGTTTCTTGTATATGCCATTGGTTTAGTGCAGGAGAGCAAGTACCACAAACATTTCAATATACTTTTCTATGGTTTGCTCTTACTATAACATGTTCACATGGAAGCTCAAATATCACCCTGTCCACTCCAAGTAAAACATCTATTTTTCCCATCCATCTGTTGTGTTCTGTAATATCACTCTTTTTCTTTTTTCTTCTCCTCTACATTTCTTCCACACCACTGGGTCTTTGAAGAAATAGAACTCTTCTGTCCTATTCAATGCTACAGTCCCAACACCTAAATTAATGGAAAGTCATTGGTATGCATTTGTTAAATAATTAAGGGTACTGGTAATTCTGTCATGTGCAGAACTCATTGGGGTGAGAAACACTGGCAGCAAGGGCCATTGAGAGATCCCGTCAGCATGATCATTTGTCTTCAGGTGCCTGGATGCTTATGATATGATGTGTACTTCCAGGACTCATTCTAACACAGCCTATGTGCCTTGGCAGGCTTAGGTAGGTTTTCTTTCTCTGCACTCTCAAAACACTGTCTGTTTAGCTCTTTTATAGTATAATCAAATCTAATGTTTTATCCTTTGTTCCTTTCTATATTTTACATAATTTGACTCCACATCTTTGAGAAATAAGAGACATGTGCTAGGTATATCTTTTTTTTTTTTTGTCATTAGTATAGTATCTAAAACATATTTTGTAGGAAAAAAATGTTGTTCCAAAGTTCCTTTTTTTCAGTTTATTTGCAATATTGTTATTTATAGCTCTAACATTGAGCCCATAATATCCATTCACATACTCAACAATCAGACTTGACAAATATAAAATAGGTATGAAACATTAGAGGTTGAGTGAAAGAAAACCTAAGACACCATTAGACAAAATTGTCATCAGGGTAAAGCATACATTGGGAAAAGAATGTCTCTTAAATTGTCATATTCAATCTTAGACCACCGTTGTTAAAATCTTGCTCATATTTATAAAGAGTCACAGGATGTCCCTGGAGATCTTTTCATGTACAAAGGAAATCTTAAGAAATTGAAATTTGTTTTTAGTGACCTCTCATTTCCTTTTCTGGTCCTGGCCTTGGGATTCACGGAAGCCATAGCTTTTTGTAGTCTCTCTCTTCAAACAGCATCTGGTGATATTCCTCCTAGCAACCCTCTTCTGTAATCTGTGAATAATAATAGAGACATCTATTATCTATTAGTAGAGATAATTGCAAGAGATATCTATTGTCTATTAGTAGAGATAAATGCAATACTTGCATTCCAGGTGTGAAATAGGTGGTGGCGGGTAACTCAAGTTGGGCGAAAAGTACCCAAAGGCACCATTGTCTCCAGCAAATGCCTACTGACCTTGAGACCTAGATGAAACTTCCATAAACAGGGAAGGGGGAAGAATAAACGCAAAACCACACTGTCATACAACCTAGGAAATGATCCGGACAAACAAAATTCCATTCTTGCTTCTCTCACTTACAAAACGTGTGATTTAACGCTGAAAATTTCTTAGGAAATCTTTGAACCTCGTGTTTCTCATCCAAAAACCTTCCAATTTAGGTAAACCTAGACTTTCCTGTGAACACCCAATTTCTGTATGTCTCTGAAAGTCCCAAATGTCTCATTCATCCTAAGATACAGCTCTTTTTACAATTTTCCCTTTTAGATTTTTTTCGAATAGTTGTAATTTTTGTTGCACCCATTCTTCAGCACATATCTTTTTTGCAAAATTCTCTGGAAAGCCCATTTTGAGTCACTCACTTCCTCCTCCTAACACTATATATAACTTAATTTCTATTTCTTGCCATTACAAGCTTCACATTACAGTCACAGAGATAATTCTTTCATTGAAAGTTAAAGGATTTAATGTCAGGCCAATGTAAGTTTAAATCCAGATTTGAATACTACTTAAGCATAGGGAAAGAATGCTTCCAACAATTACTTCAGATGAGATTGATCAGAACCATTGTGTAAGAAAAGGAAATAAATTTGGTGATGCCACCATATTTAATTTTTTCATAACAACCTTGTAGCCTAATTCCTGCACTGATAGGTGCTTAATAAATGTAGTAGACCAAATTCTTGCCCTTCAGATAGTCCATTGAATGAGAGCACTTTTTAATTTTATGTTCCCCATAATATTAAGACTGCCCAAAATACTATGACTAGAATATCTTAACTATCAAGAATGTACCAAGTAATCTATACATATGTACTGGCTAAGTAGAAAACAATAAAAATAAGTGTCTATTTTAATGATAGACATTGAAGACTTTTTTTTTTTTTTTTTTTACAATATCATAAAAGCCAATAACTACAAGAGCAAATAATATATTCAACACTGTTTGGCCAAATAAGTAACAGTGCAAAAAACTTTGTATAAAAAAAATGGTATTGAAATTGAAAAAAAATATATAAATGAGAAGATAAGTATTGCTTGAAAAATATATTCCACAGTGCTTTTCTCATTACTGGAATGTTATTGACACAACAAAATGATGAAGGCCTGAGGAAATGGATATGTCAGTTACCCTGACTTGATTAATACACATCATATGCCTGTATCAAAACATCACATGTACCTTAGGAATATGTATACCTATATTAATCATAATAGTTTAAACATTAAAATTTTAAAAATACAATGATAAAAAAAGTCTAAATTCAGCTTCACAAGCGAAACAGCTTCACATGTTTAATTATTATCCCGGGTATTATGAGGCATCATTCTGTTCACAAACAAAAACCTGCATTTAAAACCTTTTATCCTCAATCCAATTTCTTTCAAGTTCAAGATTAGATTCAGGAACACAGAGAGGCACAGATCCAGGGGTTTTGTAGTATATGGGATTGTGAGATGAAAAAAAAAAAGGCAAATGTAAATTATCCCCAGTACCTTAATTGAATGTACTGTGTATAGACCCACATATATGAATATGCATATACGCATACATATGTATATTCTTTTCAGTCTTGATATTCATGTTAAAAACTGTGCATTTATAGAGCTTTTATAGTGATGCCCACTGTTACCTTATCTTTTTGACTGACAATGATAGGATTTCAGTCATGCTCAGCCTTTCCGACAGTGCCAGTGATGGGATTTTTTGAAATCTTATTACTGGTTTCACTGCCCTGATCTCAGATGGAACTTTCAATCAAAAAGGCAATCAGAAGGTTACACATTCGTGAGATTCCCTGCAAAGCCAGCGATAGCATAATACAACTTGTTGGAAGGGTCTACTTGCCTCTAGTCCTTATGTGGCTATAAAGAGTAATTGGCTACTTAGCTCTCAGCACCCGCTTTTCCTTTTCCAAAATACAGCATAGCCCAGAACTCTGTTGAGTCTCAGTGTGGAATCTGGCTGCTCCTAGGAGATTTCTAAGTCTCATGCCGAGACTTGCCTTACTTTAAGCATCTGATTAAGCAAACTCTCCCAAAGACACATTTGTCTTTTTCTAAGCATCCTGGCTTCACTGGTGATACTAGCGAATCAAAGTTTTCTTTTCTTTTATATATACACATACGCTTGCCCACACATTTTTCCCAAAACATTTTCACTACAAAACTCATACCCTACAAACCATAATTCTGCGTGGCAAGGTTAACACATACATTTAATAAACAGCAAATTTTAGTCATCCTATTATAAACTTTTTAAAATGTATTGTAACTATGCTCATAAAAATTATTGCAAGGAATGCCCTCCTAATATTCTATATTATGCATATATGAATGTTTAAGTGACTTTTTGGTAATAAGATCTCATGTGATGTACAATCACTTAGGGATGTATCAGTCCTCAGATAGGAATCTTGAACTGTCAGATGGGCAGAGGGAGAACATTATGTCTCACTTCACTTCCACTTAACTCTTCTTCCGTTAGGCAGAGAGCCCTTGTCTCAGCTATGTCAATACTGATGGAATAGAAAACAATAAACAAAGATTAAAGTGGTCACTTTAATAAAGTTTTAAAATATGTTATATAACAGGTTGAATATGAGGTACATAACTCCTGAAAGTGATTAGGAACCTCATAGACCTCTTTTGGTTAGGGAAGCTCTGGCAAGTGTGTTGCTAACTAAACTCTTAAGCCAAATTTTGTGTGTGTGTGTGTGTGAGAGAGAGAGAGATCCTCAGATCTTTAGTTAAATTCAGGAAACTGTAAAGGTACAGTTTAGCCCATTAACTAACAAGGTTATTAGTCACTTGATTTCACATTTTAAAACCTGAAATGACCTTTTAAACACAAAATGCTACCCTGTTTCCCCGAAAATAAGACAGTGTCTTATTTTAAGGTGTGCTCCTAAAGATGCGCTAGGTCTTATTTTCAGGGGACGTCTTATCTTTCCTGTAAGTAGGTCTTATTTTCGGAGGATGTCTTATTTTTGGGGAAAGTGGGTAGCATGATGGTGCCAAAGAAAATTACTGAGCAATCTATGCTTTCATTTTTTCTTCTTAGGTAAAGGAAATTATAAGTCATGATTTTGGAAACTAGTACACAAAACATTAATCTCCTGCACACAAAAACCACCATATGGAGATATCCTATTGATTGCCAATATTGGAGGACATAGATTTTATATTCCTGAAAAGAATAGTGTCATCTTTCTGTTAGACATATTTTTGTGTCTTTAATCTAGTCACTTCACTGCAAAATATACCAGAGATGAATCTGATATGCCAGAGATAAGTAAAAGAAAAAGAAAAATCTTTCATTGGTTTAGAATGTATAAGATAGTTGGAATATTACTATTGATTATTATTACGACTATTATTAATGATTTACATTCATCAAGAACCTGTATAAGACACTATGCCAAGACCTGGTATATTTAAAACCACTTTGGACCATCCTTCTGACCTCAAGAAAAAGTGTTCAATAGCCATAGTAATAAGCATAAAAGATGAACTATTCTCAGGCAACAGAAACTGATTAAAAAGTTGATTAAGACCCTGGAAAGCTATATATTCTTAGTAGAATATTCAAACATTTTGTTTCTGTCACAGTCCTCTGCAAGTTGGTGCCTTCAGATGCTCTTTTTAGCAGCCCCAAGCCAATGACGGAGAGGGCAGAGGACCACAGCCTATTCTTGCCCAGAGAGTTAATCCTCAAATGGACAATTTTTCACTCCACAATCCCACATTGGACTGGCAAAGATTTCACCAGGTCTGCATTGCAGTCTATGACTCTCTTGCCAAATCCTGATTCCTCATCTTTTCATTTTCACAAGTTTTACATCTGAAAACTTTTCTGTAGTCTTCCCCTGCCCAACACATGTCTGCGTCAAGAAGGACCCAAATGACACAGCTGGAGTCCCTTTAGGGGCTCCAATGTGCCTTTTATGTTCCTGCTGGTACCTTGCTGTGTGATATTTGGCAACTCATGTCTGTTCTCCGGGTCTTTTTTTGCAGTTTTTGGCTGGGGCTGGGTTTGAACCCGCCACTTCCGGGATATGGGGCCGGCGCCCTACCCCTTTGAGCCACAGGCGATGCCCTTCACCGGGTCTTTATAAATAAAGACTCTTACAAACAAAAGTGACCCTTGGGATGATTTGCTGGAACATGTTGGAATTTTAGTTAGAGTCGATTATCTTGTCAATGAGTCTTCCACTGACTGGGGAAAAAAAATTGATGACAACAAAGGTATTTATAAAAATATATTTCACAAAGTAAGAAACAATACAGGAGTTTCTCTGAATACAATACATGGAGTAAATAAACAATATTGCATTAAAGCAAAGTAGAAAATTAAAATGATCTGCATGTAATACTTGAGTTGTATCATACATTTTCTACTCCTAAATGGCAGGTTTGCATTACAAATTAAATATGCCCACATCATCTAGTGCTGTTCTTTTTTTGGAGTCTCTAAGACATTCTGAGCATTACTATGAAGATCAGGGAGAGGAGTACTAAAAAAACATAAGCAATGAAATTATGTACAAATCAGGTCCTGCGCTAAAACAGGAGGGGTAACTTGAGGCATGTTTCTAGGTAGGGCATTAGGTGGGTATCTAAAAGTCTAAGGTTTAAATAGTCACAGGAATCAATATACTTTCAGATGTTTGTGCTTGTAGTAAAAACACCAAATACTAGGATTATGAACAAAATAGAAAACAGTTCAAAAGTTTCTCTGGGAAAATGCTGTTCCTGCCATCACCAGTTACAATAACACTTTCTACTCTAAAGAGGCTAACAGCTCTCCTTTTGATAATATTGCCTGCCATACTTGTCTCATCAAAATGTACATGTATTAAACATTCATTGTATATATTTATATAAAACAATCTAAAGGATTATTAATGGATATAATTTAGGGTTTTTTTCCCCCTTATAGTCCCTTAATCTATAGATTACCAACCTTAATAAATAAAAGCATTAATTAACATCAATAAAATATTTATTTCGAGGCTTTAAACAAATAAATTCACGCACTAGCAATAAAACCATCTGTCTCTTATGTAGTCCACTGTGTGGTAACAGTTTATCTTTGTGTCCTGTGGAAGGAAATGAAGCAGAAGGGAGAAGAATCCTGCTTCTAGAAAACAAACATGTTTGAATGGGATTTCTCTCCTTCCACCACTGAGTTGGCAAGCCCCACCCTGGGATGGATTAGGAACATGAATATTTTAAGGCTCGACACAATATTTAAAGACGCTATTCAGTCTCTGGTGAGTGGGGCCAACAATTATGTACAATGTGTGGTCACTGTACCATATAATCTAGGAGGCCTCTTAAAACTCCAAAAAGTTATAGTGTACAGCAGACCAAGTATTGCTTTATCATTTATAGAGGGATCCTTATAGGTCAAGGGGAAAAAACCATTTGCATTCATGAAACTTCTTGCAAAAGACATATTATCAGCAGCAGATTTCTTGAGGGTCCATTTTTTTTTTTTTTCCCTAAGAAAGCACCTTTTAATTTTGATTTTTTCCGCTTTTTGTAGCATTTCTCTAAGGATTAACAAGGATCCCAATATTTGTCTGTGGTGGTCAGGTCAATATCAAATATCCAAAGACTTCTAGACATTCCACATACTTAATTCACACTCCACAAGATTTATAACCTCCTAACATATTTTTTATTTTATTATTGTTATTTATTTTTTTTTTGGTTAAACATTAAAATGTGGTTGAGTTTATAGATGATGGGTGCTAAACTTGCCTCTAAAACAAACAGCCACATTGGTTGTGTCTAAGGGGAGTGACCCTAGAATATTACAGAATGCTCAGTTCCAGTGATTCATTTATAATCCACTGTCAAGTCTCTTTGTCACTTTCACCAACAGAGTAGAGTTCGCCCAGTCTCTTAAAACGGGGACCCCAGTCACTGAGGTAGTCAAAATTCTGGTCTGAGTCTGATGTGGTGGACTCCAGGGAGCTGAGGGAGCCAGCCACAGACCCTCGGCCTTCATAGCCATATATCTGTATGGAGTCATATGGCGGGGCCGTGGGGTCATTATCTGCCTCATGAAGCCTCACATTTATAAATTCATCGACATCAACACCATTCGGAACTGGAGCAAGCCCTTGCCTTGGCATAAACTGCAAATCTGGTTTAATATCCTTACGGGGTAAAAATCCATTAATTCCATCTGGGTTTTGTAACGTTGCAATGTCAAAAGCCTCTGTGTCCTCCTCTCCTCCTCCTTCATCGTCATAGCGAATGATGTTTTCTCGAACATCTTCATCATCTTTGATGATTAATGGCTCATTTTTATGTCGCCGCAGAGTTACAAACAGCACCACAATGACTGTAGGAAAATATTAAATAGCAGTTACCCAAATGAGCAGATCATTTCACAAGCAACAAATACACCACATAGGTTAAGAGAGGGGGGACATTTGCAAGCAAATGCATGAGCATGCAGCTTTAATAATATTTACTGGGGAATTAAGTTAAACACCTTTCTGAAGAATAAACTTCAGATTTTGAAATAAATACTGTTCCAGACCACTTCTGTTTATTAAATGGTGATGAACCTGGGTTAAAAGGATCAAATTACACCTATTCATGGTGAAAGGTTAACATTTTACACTGTCATGATTGCTGGAGTGAATGGCACAAAATATCAATAGAAAACAGCACAGATAGTATGACTAACATGCTGTGTGTCTTTTTTTTTTTTTTGCAGTTTTTGCCGGGGCCAGGTTATGAACCCACCACCTCCAGTATATGGGGCCAGCGCCCTATTCCTTGAGCCACAGGCGCCACCCCAAATCTTTCTTTTATAAAGAAAAAGCAATAAATTAGGTCATGCCATATATATATATATATATATATATATATATATATATATAGACATATACACACACACATATATATAAATATATAATATATATACTTTTTTTTTTATTGTTGGGGATTCATTGAGGGTACAATAAGCCAGTACATTCATTGAGGGTACAATAAGCCAATAAGTACACTAATTGCATTTGTTAGGTATATATATATTTTTGAGACAGAGTCTTACTATGTTGCCCTCGGTCGAGTGCCATGGTGTCACAGCTCACAGCACCTCAACCTCTTGTGCTTATGCGATTCTCTTGCCTCAGCCTCTCAATTAGCTGGAACTACGGGCGCCTGCCACAACATCCAGCTATTTCTTTTTGTTGTCGTTGCAGTTGTCATTGTTGTTTAGCTGGCCTGGACCAGGTTCTAACCCACCAGCCTGTATGTGGCTGTTACCCTACCCACTAAGCTATGGGCACTGCCATATTTTGTGTTTTAACAGTTCTTCAAGACACTTTCCAATTGAATTACATTATTTCACAAAAGTGAATCCAAAGTTGCAGGGCAACTTTTTGTTTTGGATGAAGCTGGAATGCCTCAATCAGGGAAGGGAGGTCTAATGGTAGGGAGCTAGAAAGGAGCACACACCCAGGTAGCTAGGGGGCCAATTCAAACATGGGCCAATGACGCAAAATAGTCAGCAAAGTGATACTTAAATTTAAGGGACTGGGGGAGCAAGACAGAGGTAACTGGGAAGACACCATCCTTAAGGTTTCCGATTTCTTATGGGCAAGACGAGGTATAACTCTTCATTCTTCTACATGTTTCTGCTTCTAATCTCAGTTTTACAATTGTTTTTTTTTATTTTTAATTAGTTTTTTAAATTTATTAGTTGTATGTGTACATATTTATGGGATGCGGGTGATATTTTGATACAAACATACAATGTGTAATGATTGAATCTGCATAATTTGGATATCCATCATCTTAAACATTTGTCATTTCTTTGTGTTGGGAACATTCCAAATATAGTCTTCTAGCTATTTTGAAATATTCAATAAATTGTTAGCTATAGTTGCTCAATTGTGGTACCCTACACTAGATCTTATTTCTCCTATCTTACTACATTTTTGTACCCATAATTAGCCCCTCTCCCTCACCCGCAAGAAGCTTCCTTCAACTTGCAATCTTCATTTTAATTAGATGTTAATATCAATAAAAATATCTGAGGAAGACAATATTATTTAAAAGTAAAAAATAGCTTTTGTTTGCTTGTTTTCTTTTTATGTCATCGAACTTTGTCATCTACTCCCTTCCCTATCCCCTTTCCCCATATTCTTGGGCTATACATTGTAGGTTTCATAGTAAGGCTGAGTACATTGGATACTTTTTCTTCCATTCTTGAGATACTTTGCTAAGAAGAATATGGGAGAGGAGGGGGAGGATGGGTGAAGGGAGGGTAATTGGTGGGACCACACCTACAGTGCATCTTACAAGGGTACATGTTAAATTTACTAAATGTAGAATACAAATGTCTTCACACAATAACTAAGAAAATGCCATGAAAGCTATGTTAACCTGTTTGATGAAAATATTTCAAATTGTATGTAAAACCAGCACATTGTACCCCATGATTCCATTAATGTACACAGCAATGATTTAATTAAAAAAAAAAAAAAAACACTGTCATCTGATGAACCTAGCAATGCAATCTATGCATTGTTTAGATAAAACAATACTGTGGGCATAGGGGAGCCCCTCTTATAGTGAACTGCTGTGCCTCAGAGGATCTGGGGCTCTTCTTACTGCCACCACTATACTTTGCCCATCTCTTCACTGGTGATGGATTGAGAAAGCCATAGAAAGTCCTTTTCAATTAAACATTTACTTCCACAGCCCTTTTTTCTCTTTACTTTGTCTTAGTGATCTCAAAATGTGGAAAAGGAAAGAAATCCCTCTTCCTCAAAAGAATGCTGACAAGGGATTGCTGTCCTTATCTACACTCGTTTATGAACTGGAAAAATGATGACCATTAGGCAATGAAGGAAATACATACCTAGCAGCAAAATGATGCACGCTAATATGGCAATTAAGGCGCCCATACTGAGTCCAATGGGAAGGACATAAGCTTCAACATTACAAGACTGGACAACACCATCATTGCTGCAGCCACAGACACGGATGGTCAGGGTGCTGGTGCTGCTCAGAGGAGGATTCCCACTGTCACTGATTATAATCGGTAGAAGATATACTTCTTGCTTCTGGCGGTTGAATCCATTATGCTTTGCCAAAATACTGAGGGAATTATCTGGGAAAAAAATGAAAATTACAATAATTTGTATCATTTCAAAATGGCTGCCTAAACAACAGCCATTTTTCTAGTTCATAAATGCTCTGCAGAGCTGAAGACAATTTCAACTTCACTGGACCATTCAGGCTGTTTCCCCCATTCCTTCTTCACACTTTCTCAATTGGCATGGACTGAAAAATCTGCACCATAAAGATTGAATGAATGTGGTACCATAATGGAGTTCTGCCATCACCTTATAAATGCCAAATATTCCTTTTATAAAAAGAAATCTTCAACTGTCCTTCCAGAAGACATTCATTATCCTAAGTCTCCATAAATCCATAAATGAGCTTAATTTTCTTTCATTTATCCTACTAATGCATTAAGCAAAATTGACCACATAGAATGTCACCGTATTTGAAAGCCATGTTTGAGAGGCTCTAACGGAGGTCCACCCTTTCTTTTTTTCTGCTGCCCATTGGAATAAGAAGAGTTGTCTTGACACACACGTTAAAAATCACAAACACTAATGAGAGATGATGAGCAAAAATAATGCCCATGCATAATTTTCACAATATCCACACCACAGATGAGTAAAATAGGCCTCAAATAATATATATGCATGTGGCCCACAGTCTGCAGGTTGGACACCTCTGCTAGATGGCAGGACAAGGTGATATTCAAAACAGTGCACTTTGTTTACTCCCACAGGTACCTATAAAAGGTCAGTCATGCCCTACAGCATTCATATTGAGATGTATCAGAAGTCGCATGTATTGCCAATGGGAGGAGACATGCCACATATATTAAAATTCTGTCAGGAAGATTTGTATTGATTATACAATAAGAACAAAATCAACAAAATCAGAAGCCATACAAGGAGGTGCTTCATTCTGCATATACAAATTAATTATATGCAGATATATTCTGGTTATCTGAAACAATGGTTAAGGACATTTAAACAAGACTTAAAGATGTATTTCAAGTCAAAGCAAAACTGTTCAGTAAGAAGTGACTGGTCCCCTGTCAGCTGTCCGTTTCTCAAAATTTCACCCCATTACCATTCATCTCGATTTCATTAAGTACAGTGCTATTGTATATATTAATTATTAATCAGTTTCCTCAGTTTTCACTCAAAATGAGAATACTAATTATATCACACTGATACTATAACCAAAACCAAACAAATAAAATTTTGGTTATGGTGTGCAGTGTTATTTGGGAAAAATGATTATTTCAATTATGATTTTTTCAAATATTTGCACATTTACAAACCTCAGAACACTAAGCTACCTCATTATGGCATGTTAAATCAAGGATTCCAAACCACCGTGGTTCAGTTTCTGGTTGTAAGTGTCTTACTGGTTTCCAAAATACTCAAATAGGTGGACAAATATACCATTCAAATGAGTTCAAGTACATATGTTAAATCTTCTATACCAGATAGCACTACACACATATTAGGATTTCCAAAAAAGTGATAACCATTCGCTAAAATATTTGTATAATTATATTTATTTTGCTTTGTTTAAGGTATGAACAGGCCTATAATGCCTTGCTAGTAAGCAGTCAAATAGAAAAAGCACTTCAAGTTAACCATCTTTTTTCTAGATTTCTTCTGGTTGTGCCTCATTATATAGTAATTTGCAAAGCAAGAGAGGTTTCTAATGGAGTTAGGCAGTGATAGTCCAAATGATCCATTAATCTTTATTTCCGCCAAGTAGAAAGAAATAACACTAAGCTAAAAGCAGGAGAATGTGATCTCAAAACAGAGGATATGTAGTTTTGTTATATTTTCAGAAATTGTGTGACACATTTGAGTACAGTTAATTAGTGTAAAGAACCCTCGTAGATGATTTCATGTGCCATGGTTCAAAACCAGAAATGGGAATTGTTCTTCAAGATGCAATTAATGAAACTGCGATGAAGCTTTTTGTCTTTTTTTGGTTGACATTTTATTTACATGAGAAACTATCTTTGCATGTTCTCTCTTTTAAACCATCTACAGTGATAATTTAGAAATTGCAGCAAGAATATTGCTTGTTGAAGAACAAAGTTATCTCCTTTACCACTTAGAAAAGCATTGGTGAGTCCATCACTAAACTTACATTTGTTTTACTAATATTGGAATTTTCACATTTTTCCTTTATTACTTAGAAGAGCGCTGGTTAGTCTACTGAAAAATTCATATCAAATATAGTTTTATTACTAATTCTGGAATTTGCATAAGTCATTCCCATTTCTACACATAGAAAATTTTTGACTGGGTAAGAGAAGTCCATGATTCATCCTTAAATTTTATCTGCAATCTCTGGGCAATATCGATTGCCTGTTTTCCTACTTATCTTTTTTTAAAATCATTTTTTATTGCTGTATGCATTTCTTATTGATTTATTTGAATTCTTTCATTGGGCAAATGAAATTGTCAGTATTATACACACCAAAACACATAAATATCAACAATTTTACACAATTCAAGTTAATGTTTTCAGAATACTTTTTATATCTTTTATGTTGAAAATATCTTCTAGAAGGTTGTGGTTTGTTATTGAAAACCTATAGTGCCTTTTCACTTCATTTAGATTTTAATTTTGAATCTACCTCTCAAGTACGATGTACATTATTCTGGTGGCAGATACACTGAAAGCTCGGACCTTATCATGACAAAATTTATCCACATTAAGAAAACATTGCACTCCCTAACTTTTTTGGTATTCAAACTAAACATAATTTTTATCTTAATGTTTATATAGTCAATTTTATCAGTCTATTTTGTATTCGTATTTTCAAGCCTTATTTTCTAAAAAATTCTTTTTTTTTTTTTTATTTAAAGTATTTTTTTTTTTTTATTGTTGGGGATTCATTGAGGGTACAATAAGCCAGGTTACACTGATTGCAATTGTTAGGCAAAGTCCCTCTTGCAATCATGTCTTGCCCCCATAAAGTGTGACACACACCAAAGCCCCACCCCCTCCCTCCGTCCCTCTTTCTGCTTTTCCTCCCCCCCATAACCTTAATTGTCATTAATTGTCCTCATATCAAAATTGAGTACATAGGATTCATGCTTCTCCATTCTTGTGATGCTTTACTAAGAATAATGTCTTCCACTTTTATCCAGGTTAATACGAAGGATGTAAAGTCTCCATTTTTTTTAATAGCTGAATAGTTTCCGTGGTATACGTATACCACAGCTTGTTAATCCATTCCTGGGTTGGTGGACATTTAGGCTGTTTCCACATTTTGGCGATCGTAAATTGAGCTGCAATAAACAGTCTAGTACAAGTGTCCTTATGATAAAAGGATTTTTTTCCTTCTGGGTAGATGCCCAGTAATGGGATTGCAGGATCAAATGGGAGGTCTAGCTTGAGCTCCTTGAGGTTTCTCCATACTTCCTTCCAGAAAGGTTGTACTAGTTTGCAGTCCCACCAGCAGTGTAAAAGTGTTCCCTTCTCTCCACATCCACGCCAGAATCTGCAGTTTTGAGATTTTGTGATGTGGGCCATTTTCACTGGAGTTAGATGACATCTCAGGGTGGTTTTGATTTGCATTTCTCTAATATATAGAGATGATGAACATCTTTTCGTGTGTTTGTCAGCCATTCGTCTGTCTTCTTTAGAGAAGTTTCTATTTATGTCTCTTGCCCATTGATATATGGGATTGTTGGCTTTTTTCATGTGGATTAATTTGAGTTCTCTATAGAACCTAGTTATCAAGCTTTTGTCTGATTGAAAATATGCAAATATCCTTTCCCATTGTGTAGGTTGTCTCTTTGCTTTGGTTATTGTCTCCTTAGCTCAACAGAAGCTTTTCAGTTTAATGAAGTCCCATTTGTTTATTTTTGTTGTTGTTGCAATTGCCATGGCAGTCTTCTTCATGAAGTCTTTCCCCAGCCCAATATCTTCCAGTGTTTTTCCTATGCTTTCTTGGAGGATTTTTATTGTTTCATGACTTAAATTTAAGTCCTTTATCCATTTTGAATCAATTTTGGTGAGTGGGGAAAGGTGTGGGTCCAGTTTCAGTCTTTTACATGTAGACATCCAGTTCTCCCAACACCATTTATTGCATAGGGAGTCTTTCCCCCAAGGTATGTTCTTGTTTGGTTTATCGAAGATTAGGTGGTTGTAAGATGTTAGTTTCATTTCTTGGTTTTCAATTTGATTCCAAGTGTCTGTGTCTCTGTTTTTGTGCCAGTACCATGCTGTCTTGACCACTATGGCTTTGTAGTACAGACTAAAATCTGGTATGCTGATGCCGCCAGCTTTATTTTTGTTACACAGAACTGCCTTAGCTATACGGGGTTTTTTCCGGTTCCATACAAAATGCAGAATCATTTTCTCCAAATCTTGAAAGTAAGATGTTGGTATTTTGATAGGAATGGCATTGAATAGGTAGATTACTTTGGGAAGTATAGACATTTTAACAATGTTGATTCTTCCCATCCATGAGCACGGTATGTTCTTCCATTTGTTAATATCCTCTGCTATTTCCTTTCTGAGGATTTCTTAATTTTCTTTAGAGAGGTCCTTCACCTCCTTCGTTAGGTATATTCCTAGGTATTTCATTTTCTTTGAGACCATGGTGAAGGGAGTTGTGTCCTTAATTAGCTTCTCATCTTGACTGTTATTGGTGTACACAAAGGCTACTGTCTTGTGGACATTGATTTTATATCCTGAAACATTACTGTATTTTTTGACGACTTCTAGGAGTCTTGTGGTTGAGTCTTTGGGGTTCTCTAAGTATAAGATCATGTCGTCAGCAAAGAGGGAGAGTTTGACCTCCTCTGCTCCCATTTGTATTTCCTTTATTTCCTTGTCTTGCCTAATTGTATTGGCTAGAACTTCCAGCACCATGTTGAATAGTAAAGGTGACAGAGGACAACCTTGTCTGGTTCTAGTTCTAAGAGGAAAAGCTTTCAGTTTTACTCCATTCAGTAAAATACTAGCTGTGGATTTGTCATAGATAGCTTCAATCAGTTTTAGAAATGTGCCACCTATGCCTGTACTCTTCAGTGTTCTAATTAGAAAAGGATGCTGGATTTTATCAAATGCTTTTTCTGCGTCTATTGAGAGGATCATGTGATCTTTATTTTTGCCTCTGTTAATATGGTGGATAATGTTTATGGACTTGCGTATGTTAAACCAGCCTTGCATCCCTGGGATGAAGCCTACTTGATCATGATGAATGACTTTTTTGATGATAAGCTGTAATCTATTGGCTAGGATTTTGTTGAGAATTTTTGCATAATTATATAAAATATTTTTATAAAGTTGCCTTTCTCAATTATGTTATAAGGAACTGATTGTTTTCTATACTAATAATTGAGCTACTCAAGGTTAATTATAGAGTAACTTACCCTCCTTCACTGATCTCTAGTGCTCACAGGCTCATAAATCAAATTTTTGTGCATCTTAACCCTTTATGACATCACTATTCTGTTCCAATGGTCTATTTTTTAACCCTGCCCTAATATGCTTTTTATGTGTGAAAACTTTACAATAAATCTTGATTTCTTCAGGGCATTTATTTTACCAGATTCTTGGCTATTCTTGCTCATTTGCTATTCTCTGACAACTATAGCATCACATTATCAAATTCTATAAAAATTCGTACAAGAACTTTCTTAGAAATGATATTAAAAGAGAAACCATTTTTGAGACAAATCATTATGATCATCAGCCTTCTACATCAAGGTCATGTTTTTTTATTTATGTTCTTCAATATACCTGAATACCAATTAATTATTTTTTTGTTTTTTTTTTTAATTTTAGCTATAAGAGATTTTTGCATCTTTTTGTTAGATTTATCATTGCTACTTTAAATACTTTATTGATATAGTAAGCTTGTTTAAAATTAGTTACTTTTTCAAAATTACGTCTTCAACTCATTGTTAATGTTGAAGATATGTAAGGAACTACAAAAGTTTAGAGACGGACTGTGTTATGGTCCATTATTTCACTTCCAAGAAACAGTTGACAGCATCCTTTCTGATTCATCTATGCAAGTTTCAAGCTTATTGGTGTTGCTGGGAGGGCTTCATGGCTTCATGGAAACATCTGGGCAGTTTCTTGATTGCTGTATTTCCTAAAACTTTTGTAATGATCCATGCAATAGTTTTCTTCATTGATTTTAATTTCAACCATCTTCTAAGGTTTTCTTTTTACTTACAACAACATGTCTCATCAGAGAATTCCATTTCAGCATGATAGCATAAGAAGCACCACAAATGTACTTTCTAGTGAAACTGGATAAAATTATAATGGGAAAAACAATAAAATCTCTGAAAATTTTTCTAGAGGCAAACAGCAATTAAAGAAACCTTTATTTTAACAAACCTACTAGAGCCAGGAAAGAATGGTGAGATTCTTGGTTATGAACCAAGACTGTCCCCTCCACCAGCTCAGCGAGATGGAATCTTCATTTAGTGTATTTAACAAACACCTGTAATCCTAGCATTGTGGGAAGCCCAAGCTGAAGGATCACTTGAGCTCGGGAGTTCAAAAAACAGCTTGAGCAAGAGCGAGCCCTGTGTCTACTAAAAATGGGGGGGAAAATTAGCTGAGCATTGTGGTGAGTGTCTGTTTCAGCTACATAGGACGCTGAGGAAGGAGGATCACTTGAGGTTGCTGTGAGCTAGTCTGAAGCCAGGGCACTCTAGCCTGGGGCAACAGAGTGAGACTCTGCCTCAAAAAAAAAAATAGGTTTAATGAAAACATAGGGTTCTCACTCCCCAAAACAAGTAGCTGGAGGATTACTTTCTAGGGAGAGGTAGGACACCAGAAATTATGATTGTACTCCTAGTGACTTATTGATGCTAAATTCTAGGTCAGTGTGGTCGAAAGACAGGGGGTTCTTCTCTTCTATACAGCTTCTACTCATAGGATAGAGGTTCTACATGGATACTGCTTCTCTAGAAACTGCTAGGAATAGGGGCCTTAATAGCCCTTGCCCCAGACCATTCTATACTGGGAGAGCCAAGATAAAAGGCTTGAGGCTGTTGTCCTCTTATCATCCATCCTCAGGCACAGGTGTCACTCAAAGAAACATGACAAGACCTTCACTTCAGCTGCAGAAGCAATAGCTCATAGATTTTGCAGGGGTGGAAGTGGTGGAATGGGATTGGGAGGTGGGAAGCAAAGAAGCTGTGAAAGAGAGAACCTCTAGTACACACTTGAGTCAGAACACATTAGAATCACTGCCTTAGGGAACTATTTCAGAGGAGACCAAATTTGATTGTGTTAGTCTGTAGAGCAACTTAGGCCTCAGGGTAGTGTTAAAAACAATATAGAAATCATGGGGCAATCAGAGGAGCTTAACAGCTGGGTGTGAAAAGAGAAAGCGACAGTCAAAGAGAGGTCCACTCAAACCATTGTTGTAGTACAGTGACACTGGGCACAGTCAAAGCTGAGAGTCCTTGAGGTAAAACATCAGCACTTTAACACTCAGAGGAAGAAATAAACCTCCCTAAATTAATCCAGCCAGTCATTAAACAAATAAGAAAATAAAAGTAACAATTCTGGGGGAGGGGAATACCTGGTTTTGCTATAACATATTACCTATTTTCCAACAAAAGATTATAAGACATAAAAATAAACAAGAAAGCGTGACTCACAGGAGGAAAAAACTTTAACAAAAAGAAAAAGCTTAGGAGAGTGACAATGAAAAATAAACTAGAGTAGCTAAATAATAGATGAGTTCACAAAAGAAAGGATTAGTGAACTTGAAGACAGAATAACAGCAAATATGTAATTTAAGGAACAGGGAGAAAAAAAGAATGAAAAAATAAGAAAAATAAATAGTGCCTCAGAAAAACATGTGACATCTAAGTGTGCAGCCAAATGTACAGAGAGTATGAGTAGACCAGCAGAGGGGAAAGAAGAAAGGAGTAGGAAAAACTGGTAGAAAATTTAATATATTTCTGAAAAACTTTAGCCAGAAAGCTCAACATACTCCAAGAAGGTAAACACAAAGAGATTCAAAAACAGACACAAATACTAAAAGCCAAAGATAAGGAAAACATCTTGTAAGCAAGAGAAAATTGACTCATTACCTGCAAAGGACCCGTAATGAGAGAGACAGCTGATCTTTCGGCCAAACAATGAAGACCAGAAAGATGTGGGATTATATATTCAAAGTGTTCAAAGAAAAAAAACTGTCAACCAAGAATAATATTTAGAAAGATTATCTTACAAATTAAATATATATATGTGAAAGAGAGATATTGTCAGATGAACAAAAACTGAAAGAATTTGTCACTAGCAGCATGCCTACCTAGTAAGAAATACTAAAGGAAGTATTCTTAAAACTGAAAGTAAATTCCCAGATGGCAACTCAACTTGTTTTTAAAAGATTGTTAAGTAAAGATGCATAACATAATTACAAAAGAAAGTATAACCGCATAGTTTTTCTCCTTTTTTGTCTTAACCATTTTGTAAAGCAATTGTATAAAACAACATGTACATTATATAATATTCAATATATAATATTTAGAATTCAAAATTAACAGCTGAATACTCTAATATCTCACTTCCAAAAAAGATGAAATTAAGGCAGAAATTAACAAGGAGATGGAAAACTTGAACAATGTATAAACTAAACACCAACAGCAGAATAAATTTTCTATTTAAATCCTGTGGAATATTCTGCAGTGTGGATAGCATGCTAGGCAATAAAACAATGATAGAAATAATATAAAATATGTTGTCTGACTACAATGGAATGAAATTAGAAATTAATAATATTAAGAAATTTGGGAAACTCACAAATATGCAGAAATTAAACAATGCACTTCTGAATAGCCAGTGGATCCAAGAAAAAAGCAAAAAAGAAAATTTAAAGAAAATTGGGAGACAAAAGTAAGTAAAGATATGACAAATGAAAATGAATGAGCTGCAACTAGAGCTGTGGTTTGGTGGAAATCTATAGCTTTACATTTATGGCTTTCTTCTTTAAAAAACAGAAAGATCGCAGTTTTCCACCATATGACCTTGGAAAAAGAAGAGGAAAGTAAGCCTAAGGCAATCAGAGGAATGAAAATTATAATGATTAGAAAGAAAATTCCTTAAATAAAGAAAATATAAATACATTTTGTGTTTTGAGTATTTCTATGAGGTCCTATATTCTTTACAAATAAAGGATTTTATTCATTCCCTTCTAAGTATTACTGTTTTATTTACTTTTTTATCTTTTATGCGAACGAGAACCTCCAATTAGCATTCCTTGAGTACAAGAGGTTATAATAAACACTTCAATTTTGTTCCTGTCTTTTTTTTTTTTTTTTAAAGAAGAATGCTCTTGACCTTTCATGATTTACTAAGATGATCAATGGTATTTATTGGATTTAGTTTACCCTTCACTTTGTTTTATTTGCTGTTCAATAGTGCAAAAGGAAAGGGCAGATATATGAGGGACAGGGCTTCAGCTACTCACTACCTCTAACCTTGGCTTCAATTTTATGGTCCCATGATCTAAAATCCTTCTTTTTAGTTCTCTTATTTTCATGTGTTTTTGTTTTGTATCACTATCTCTGCATCTTAGCCTATTCCCTCCCCTTTTAGTCTTGCCTCCTGCTTATTCCATTTACTGCATTTATTTCACCTTTTGAGTATGGTAAGCAGAAAAAGTATGTCCTGATAACAATTTGTTAGAAGAAACACAAAGACATTTTTAGAACTGGAAAATGTGTGAGAAAAGAATGGAAACAATCACAGAAACCCACACACGTAGACTGCATGATTTATATATATATACATGTATGGGTGTCTATGATTGTTTCCTCTCTTTTCTCATACATTTTCCAGTATTAATATAATATATTATATTATAAACTAAAGTCAATATATTTTTATTTATATATATTTATATATAAATATAAAATTATATTTATATTATAAACTAAAGTCAATAAATACCATTGACCATCTTAGTAATATAGTATATTAATACTATATAATAAGTAATATATTATTATATATAATATATAATGCTTTATATAATTATATTATATTATATTATATATAAATATATAATATATAAGGCATTATATATTATAATATATATGTAATATATAATCTCTCTCTTTAGAGAGAGATCTCATCTCTAAAAAATAGCTCAGCATTGTGGTGGGTGCCTGTAGTCCCAGCTACTTGGGAGGCTGATGCAAGACCATCACTTA
This sequence comes from Nycticebus coucang, assembly GCF_027406575.1. Classification (NCBI taxonomy): domain Eukaryota; kingdom Metazoa; phylum Chordata; class Mammalia; order Primates; family Lorisidae; genus Nycticebus; species Nycticebus coucang. Next base: position 160,246,153 of record NC_069781.1, read on the forward strand.
AGCTCAAGAGTTGGAGGTTGCTGTGAGCTGTGATGCTACAGCACTCTACTGAGGGAGACAAAGTGAGGGACTGTGTTCCAACAACAACGACAAGATATATATATACACACACATATATGTAAAATATATGATGTATATTATACATTATCATGTTTTATACATTATACATTATGTATTATATATTATATTTATTAAAGTTGGATATATAACAACAGATTTCTCCAAAAGGTAAATGAATGCCTTGACAAGATCAATATTAAAAATTGGTGGACCATTAGCAATGGGCATTTTCTAGAATGTAGCCATGTCCAATTGGATAGACAATTATGTTGCACTGCAGTAAAAATATATCCTAACCTTACCACCTGGCTCTCTGATCTTGATAGGTGAAGTATTCAAATACAGTCAGCCCTCCTCCATATGCACAGATTCAACTGATCACAGATTGAAAATATTTGAGGAGAAATTTAAAAATACCAGAACAAAAATAATCCAAATTTTCAAGTTAAAAACCAATACAGTATTAACAACTGCTTACATAACATCCATATTGCATAAAACAGTGTAAGGAACAAGAGATGATGATATAGTGTATACAGGAGGATATATCTATCTATCTTGCCTAGGTTACGTGCAAGTACTATACCATTTCATATCAGAGACTTGGCATCTGCAGTGTCCTGGAACCAATCCTTAATATTTATCAAGGGATGGTTGTATTTATATTCGCCATTAATTTTTTACTTGGGGGTTTTCCTGCTTTCTCATAGTCTTGAAATTCTTTTCTTATAAGCATTACACCAAGGAAAAAGAATTATCCCTTTTTCAGGTCCTTGCTTCATACTCCACACACATTTGTTTCTGTTGATGACAGACATTTATAGGAAAGATGTTGATGGGGGTTTAAAGTGGGCTAATAGCACAAAGCATCCTCAAATGACAAAATTCCCAAAGTAGTGGTAAAATTGAATTTCTTTCTTCTTGGCTGAGAAATACAAGGTATATAGCAAATAAATAATAAAGAAGGGACCAGATAAACAATAATTCTTTTTAAGTACATAGACTTGCTTAATTTCAGACAGCCTAGTACAGTTATGCTATTATATATGAACTTTCAGATTCTGAAAACAGGTTGATTATGAATAAAAATATTTACTTTTCTCCTTAGGTTTTGTAATTTAGTTTTTCCAAATAATTTGTTACTGGAAGGTATAAGAGGCAGTGCCAAAGGCAGTCATCTTAAAATTAATCTCTTAGAATGTTTATGCAATGCTCTTTTGAAATTATGGAAAGAAATAATGTTAAATATGATTTGTATGCATTATTTTGCTGGATTATAAGCCCTTTGAGGCAGACTTGCCTTAGTCCCGGCTCTATTCCCAACACAAGACTTGGCATACAGCAGGGATTCTTGGAACTTTGGGCCTGCAGTTTAACCCACTTTTATTTGAAAAAATTTTACTTTCAAGGAACTGAACTCCTGATTCATTAGAAGTGACAAATATTAAAAAATAGAAATGAAATAGCAATGAATATCTGTCTATCTATCTACATATTTATCTATCTAAATAGATAGATAGATATTTGTCTATCTACCTACCTATTTTTTTCCAGTTTTGGCCAGGGCGGGGCTTGAACCCTCCACCTCTGGTATATGGGGCTGGCACCCTACTCCTTGAGCCACAGGCGCCGCCCAATCCTTACTTTAAGGACTGTCACTGAACAAAAACAAAATCCAGTAAACATATTCTAGGAAAATTATAACAATAGAAATTGAATTTTATTTAGTCTTTCCACGGACAGATCAATTTAGATACCATTATCTATCTATATACGCGCGTGTATGCATTTACAGAGACGGAGAGAGGGAATATTTAGAATTTTTGTCCTTCTATTACAGATTAGAGATTTTGGGTTTTTTCCCCCAAGGCCAGCAAGATCTAGCCCCTGTCTAGCTTTTCAGCTTCATGCGCTGTCACTCTCACGCTTTCTCTGTATCTTCTAGCATGGACTTCTCTGAATCAAACATCTTCCTTCCCGAGGGCTTTCATATCTGTTCTGTCTTCTGACTGATAATATCTCTACTCTTCCTTAGCTATAATTCTAATATTGACTATCTACACATGCTTTATATCTGTGCCTGAATGCCTCTTCTTTGTGGATAATTTCCTTCCCAAATTGCTCCCAATCTCTTCAGATAAATTAGTTACATGATCTTATAAAACCTTTTATTTTTTATCAAAACACTGTTACAAAGAAATTATGTAACAATGAAGACAAGTACTGGAGATACAGATATAAACTAGGAATCTTCCAAGTAACAAAGAACCAGTTTAAGATGCATAATGACTACCCTGTTTCCCCGAAAATAAGACAGTGTCTTATTTTAAGGTGTGCTCCCAAAGATACACTAGGGGACATCTTATCTTTCCTGTAAGTAGGTCTTATTTTTGGAGGATGTCTTATTTTCGGGGAAACAGGGTATTCAGCAAATATTTATTGAATAAATAAATGACTAAGTAATCATAAGCTGTATTTTGTGGGGCTCATATTCATTTCCGTTTATGTTGTTAGAGGGGACCTATGTGAGGTTCAAATAAATGAGAGAGAAAGTTCAATTTCAGGCTGTTGGAAAGCATATATATCCTGAGGTTGTATATAGGAATTTAAGAGAAATATTGATGGTTTTCATGCCTTTCTCTGGCCATGTCTCATATCAAGAAATGTAAGCAATAAACTGAGGATGCCCAGGTTCAAATAGAAAAGGCTCAGAAAGAAAAAAAAAGGGGGGGTGGGGCCTTGGTGTGTGTCACACTTTATGGGGGCAAGACATGATTGCAAGAGGGACTTTACCTAACAATTGCAATCAGTGTAACCTGGCTTATTGTACCCTCAATGAATCCCCAACAATAAAAAAAAAAAAAAAAAAAAAACTATCTGCAAAAAAAAAAAAAAAGAAATTATTTCAAACTTCTTTTTTTTTTTTTACATCTACCTCAAAAAAAAAAATATTAGAAATACCATCATGTTAAGAAGGTGCCCACCAGAAGTCTCTCTTACCGAGTCGAAATTGGATCCATTATTCTGACATTCAGAGTGGGGCACCCATATTGAATAAGTATCTAATTTGGCTAATCTAAGAGAAATGTCTTCTTGATTATTGATATTTAGTCTCCGAATCTTTTGGAGATGGAAATCAAAGGATATTCTTTTACACAATATCAATGTCCTTATAAGAAATTGTTCCTTTAGTAAACAAGGGGGTGGTATTTGTTGCAGACTGACTGTTGAAAAAATTCCTTTGTTGAAGCTTTATACACCAGTGTGGTTGTATTTGGATATAGCACCTCTAAAGAAAAAAACAAGGTTAAATGAGGCTATAAGGGTGGTGCCCTGATCCTAGAGGAAGGGTGTCCTTATACCAAGAGACACTGAAGGGCTTGCCTGATTTCTCTCTCCACCTAGACATACAAAGAAAGGCCATGTGCACCCCCAGGAAGATGGGAGCCACCTACAAGCCGGGATAGGCTTTAAAAATGATAACTACTTTGCATTCTTCCTGAAAAATCAAACATTCTGTGCCTATCTGGATGACTCTTTGATTTTATTGGTGTCATTTACCCCATAGTTATTCTTTCCTTCCTTCAAGTTATGATTGTCCCCACTTATCATGGTTTCACTTTTTGTGATTTCAGTTATTCACAGTCAACCATGGTTTGAAAATACCATATGCAAATGGTGGAAATAAATAATTCATAAATTTCAAATTGCACACTGTTATGAGTGGCGTGATACTCTCACTCTGTCTCAGTCCCTTCCTGGATATGAATCATCTCTTTGTCTGGTACCTCCAGGCTGTCTATGCTCAACACATGTTAATGGTTTAGTAGCCATGTCAGTTACCAGATTGGACAACCATAGTTCCCACTGTCGACACTTGCTCATACTATCCATGGTTTCAGGCCTCCACTGTGGACCTCAAAACATGTTTATTGTGGATAGGTTTCGACTACTCTATTGCCTTTGTATTGTTCATAAAAAGATTATTATTACTATTGTTATTATTTAAAAATCTCATCCTCTGTCCACATTGTCTATTTTTCAAATAAAATAAAGCAGACAAGGCCTATCCAGATTCCCTGCTTGTTACAGTGCAGTGTTGCTCATTTTTTTTCCCTGATACAGATTTTTATTTTGTTCTGGGTTCCACTCATTTAAAAATCACTGAGCTCTGACTATTGGTTGTCCTTTTAGATACAAGCAAGAAGAAAAAGGAGCCAGTTTAATGAAGGCACTTGCCAGACAAATATTTATGACAAAATAAATAGATAAAGGAAAGATCAGTAGATACTGTGCCTTTTTGAGAAATGTCTTCGGACATTTGACTTGCAAATTCAATTCAAATTTTCTCGGTCAAGTCAAATGAAATGAAAATTGTAAGAAGGTCAAAACAAAGGGAAAAAATGTCACTGTGTTTAGTGGGTATGGACAAGAGATTTAATTAAGTTCTTATCTTTGTGTTACGCCTGTTATTTATTTACAAAAACCTAGCAAAACAGTAAAGAGACCAAACCCAGGAGGTTTCAGCATGTTAGAAGCATATACGTAAGTAGTATCCAATATTTAGGAATATGAAGTAAATATAATAACATCCACACCTCAGTTATATCTATTTACTCTAAATTCTGAGTCTTGTTGGAAACACATTGCAATGAATTAATAAAAACTAAGACTTTTGAAGCCAGTACCCCAGTGTCATTATACATTCGTACATAATCCATTGGAAGTATACCAACATACTGTATCTGTCACACCCAATTAGGTCATTGACTTATTTGTCACTGTTCTGCCTTTTCTTTTCGGCTTAGATTTCTCATCATGCCACACGGCAGGAATAATCTCAATATTTATTTGAGTGTCGACTAATCAGCAAATATCCTATTATGTAATACTAGAGCATTTCTAACCATGAAACACTGGAGCAAGGTCCACTTTGGTTTAGAAACAAAGCACAATAAAACAACATTGTGGATTCTTTTCGAAGTTCTTAGACTAACACCAAACTTCACGTTTAGTTTGTAATTTGCAATTACCCTCAGAATGAATTAGCAGGTTTTTAACATAGAAAAATACTCCACAGGTTTTTCTGCACTGTAACCATCATCTAACACTAGAGTTCTTTAAATATATGCTTGGTTTTCCATTTTGGAGGGAAAATGTACAGAGGACAGGCTGTGGTTTTCTCTTTGGATTATTGGTATAGCAATCTGAATGATGACCCCCCCCAAAAGAAAAAATACACGTTACACACTAACCCCTTGAACCTATGAGTAATATCTTACTTGGAAAAGGGTCTTTTTGGATAATTAAAAATTTTGAAGTTTAGGAGTTCACCTGGGATTATCCAGTGGCCCCTAAATCTAATAATATATGTCCTAGTAAGAGGAAGCCTTAACGCAGACCTGAGAAAGAAGCAGTGTGACCAGTGTGGTAGACATAGGAGTGATGTCGCCGCAAGCCCAGGAATGCCTACAGCCAAAAGATCCCGGAAGAGCCAAAGAAAGGATGCTCATCTAGAGTCTCTGAAGGGAAGATGGCCTGGCCTACACTGTTATTTCAGATTTCTGGCCTCAGAAGTCTGAGAGAGTAAGTAGCTTTCGTTTCATGCACCAAACTCTCTAAAAATTTGTTACTGCAGCCGTAGAAAATGAATGCAATTAACAAATCTGATTAAATGTATTTATGATTTACAGAGGCAGCATGAGGCATTCTTATTCCCATATCACATATGAGGAGCAAGATTTTTGAAAGATAAAATTAGTCTTTCAAGGTGTATCAGTGGGAGGCAAAGAATTACAACCCACTCCAATGTATTTTCTGCCATCTCTCTTTTCACCTTAACAGAAATTACCTCAAAAAAGCAAGAGAATGTGGGTTTTAAGACTCTAAGAAGTTTTATTAGAACTCAAGGATAAGAGTGGAAAAAGAGGCATAGAAGGTGCTTGGAGGAGGCTGGGTTCAGTTGCTCAGCTTCTTTTTTATTTATTTATTTATTTTTTTTATTGTTGGGGATTCATTGAGGGTACAATAAGCCAGTTACACTGATTGCAATTGTTAGGTAAAGTCCCTCTTGCAATCATGTCTTGCCCCCATAAAGTGTGACACACACCAAGGCCCCATCCACCTCCCTCCTTCCCTCTTTCTGTTTCCCCCCATAACCATAATTGTCATTAATTGTCCTCATATCAAAATTGAGTACATAGGATTCATGCTCAAGTTGCTCAGCTTCTAATCCTAGCATTCTGGGAGACCGAGGCAGGTAGATTGCCTGAGCGCAGGAGTTCGAGACCAGCCTGAGCCAGAGCGAGACCCTGTCTCTATAAAAAGTAGTTGGGCATTGTGGCAGGCACCTGTAGTCCCAGCTACTCAGGAGGCTAAAGAGGATTGCTTTAGCCCAAGAGTTTGAGGTTGCTGTGAGCTATGATGCCACGGTACTCTATCGAGGGCAACAAAGTGAGACTCTGTCACAAAAAATAAACGAACAAACAAAACAGTGCATAGAAGGAAGAGTTTCCATACCATGACAACTTTATCAGAGACAATGAAAAATCTAAGTGGTAGAGGCAGACAGGAGTATAGTATTTTTAGAGGGATTAAAAAGATATCTGGTACAACGTTCTATAGATCTAAATCCCCATACCTTGAGGCTCAACATAGCACAGCAAAGCAGAACCATGAATTAATTATGAAGAAATGATCAATTCTGGTGCCAGAGAGGAATGCAGGTATCACAGAATCTGAGTCCCATGGTAGATTTGATCATCCTGCTCCAGGTCTCCTGTGTTTGATGATTTTTCCCCTGCTCTTAATTAGCTTGCTTGCTCTTACTCAAAAGGTTCCAGGAACCCTTTGTAAATCCCTTAATTCTCAGAGGAAAGGCAGATTGATTCCACCCCAGGCATTGGGGAATGAGGGATGAAGATGAATATTACTTCATTTTATCCGAAGAATACCTGCATTCACTAACTCACAAAAGTGAAAACTATACCAAGAGCCAATTTCTATTTTGTTTGAATGAAAATTTTAAGCTTTTATAAATATCAATCTACCTGGACAAAATCTATTTGGATTTATACAGAAGGATAAAAAAACATTTTTTTGAGCACATAAACAACTTAAGAAAAAAACAAAAAACAAAAAACAAGCCAACACCAAGGTCCTTAGTGGAATTTCTTGTGAAATTTTCAGAAAACAAACTAAAAGTGGCTAAATATCCAGACATTAGAAAGAGCTTGCGTTATCAAGAGAATGATTTCTCTACCACATCTCTACTGACTGAATAGATGCATCTAAATATTTAAGAAACTGAGAGTCAGAGATTATTTTGCACTGGAGCATACACATCTGAGTTCATTAAGATTTCTTTAAAAGAGGAAGACATTATTCTTAGTAAAGCATCACAAGAATGGAGAAGCATGAATCCTATGTACTCAATTTTGATATGAGGACAATTAATGACAATTAAGGTTATGGGGGGAAGTAGAAAGAGAGACGGAGGGGGGTGGGGCCTTGGTGTGTGTCACACTTTATGGGGGCAAGACATGATTGCAAGAGGGACTTTACCTAACAATTGCAATCAGTGTAACCTGGCTTATTGTACCCTCAATGAATCCCCAACAATAAAAAAAAAAGAGGAGTTTTAGTGAAGAACAAAGTGTGTACACGATTTTCAAATCCTTAAATATTGTGAATGGTGAGCTGAGGCTATGAAAGAAATAAAGTACAGTACGAACGTACTTTGTTATGTAGATAACCGGCTTTTTTATTGGAAGTCACATATCCCTGGAAATCATCACTTTGTTGAATCTCATAACCTCTCTGAAGATTTTTGCTTTTGCACCATGAAAATGAGACATAGTCCTTCATCAGGCAAGCCACCAAATATGGCACAAATCCAGTTTCCCTTGCCGTCACCTGTACCTTCATCCTAATTCTGTCAAGCCCACTCTGGCACATTGAATCAATTGTGCCCTCAGTTTTTCAGTATCTACTGTCTACAAGGCATCACCGGCAGAAGATAGGCTTCCTCAACACCCAAACTGCCCAGCGTGGTGCAGTACAGAGGAGGGGGTTGTTTTTCTGTCTCACCAGCTGCACGATCCTTGGATGCAGAGATTCTATCTTTTTAGTGCACGCATCCCAGACTGTAATGTGCGTCACTATGCAGACGTCTCCATGGTAAGATTTTAACTAACTCCTGTTGAATGAACAAATGGATGGCTAGGTAACTGAAGACATGATTACTGATTTCAAGAAACTTTTCACCCAGAAGGAGAACATAGGATCTAACTAGTCAAAATATCAGAAGGTTGATTTTTTTTTTTAATATATATATTTTTTTATTGTTGGGGATTCATTGAGGGTACAATAAGCCAGGTTACACTGATTGCAATTGTTAGGTAAAGTCCCTCTTGCAATCATGTCTTGCCCCCATAAAGTGTGACACACACCAAGGCCCCACCCACCTCCCTCCTTCCCTCTTTCTGTTTCCCCCCCATAACCATAATTGTCATTAATTGTCCTCATATCAAAATTGAGTACATAGGATTCATGCTTCTCCATTCTTGTGATGCTTTACTAAGAATAATGTCTTCCACATCCATCCAGGTTAATACGAAGGATGTAAAGTCTCCATGTTTTTTAATGGCTGAATAGTATTCCATGGTATACATATACCACAGCTTGTTAATCCATTCCTGGGTTGGTGGGCATTTAGGCTGTTTCCACATTTTGGCGATTGTAAATTGAGCTGCAATAAACAGTCTAGTACAAGTGTCCTTATGATAAAAGGATTTCTTTCCTTCTGGGTAGATGCCCAGTAATGGGATTGCAGGATCAAATGGGAGGTCTAGCTTGAGTGCTTTGAGGTTTCTCCATACTTCCTTCCAGAAAGGTTGTACTAGTTTGCAGTCCCACCAGCAGTGTAAAAGTGTTCCCTTCTCTCCACATCCACGCCAGCATCTGCAGTTTTGAGATTTTGTGATGTGGGCCATTCTCACTGGGGTTAGATGATATCTCAGGGTTGTTTTGATTTGCATTTCTCTAATATATAGAGATGATGAACATTTTTTCATGTGTTTGTTAGCCATTCGTCTGTCGTCTTTAGAGAAAGTTATATTCATGTCTCTTGCCCATTGATACAAGGGATTGTTGGCTTTTTTCATGTGGATTAATTTGAGTTCTCTATAGATCCTAGTTATCAAGCTTTTGTCTGATTGAAAATATGCAAATATCCTTTCCCATTGTGTAGGTTGTCTCTTTGCTTTGGTTATTGTCTCCTTAGCTGTACAGAAGCTTTTCAGTTTAGTGAAGTCCCATTTGTTTATTTTTGTTGTTGTTGCAATTGCCATGGCAGTCTTCTTCATGAAGTCTTTCCCCAGCCCAATATCTTCCAGTGTTTTTCCTATGCTTTCTTGGAGGATTTTTATTGTTTCATGCCTTAAGTTTAAGTCCTTTATCCATCTTGAATCAATTTTTGTGAGTGGGGAAAGGTGTGGGTCCAGTTTCAGTCTTTTACATGTAAACATCCAGTTCTCCCAACACCATTTATTGAATAGGGAGTCTTTCCCCCAAGGTATGTTCTTGTTTGGTTTATCAAAGATTAGGTGGTTGTAAAATGTTAGTTTTATTTCTTGGTTTTCAATCTGATTCCAAGTGTCTATGTCTCTGTTTTTGTGCCAGTACCATGCTGTCTTGAGCACTATGGCTTTGTAGTACAGACTAAAATCTGGTATGCTAATGCCCCCAGCTTTATTTTTGTTAGAGAGAACTGCCTTAGCTATAGGGGGTTTTTCCGGTTCCATACAAAACGCAGAATCCTTTTTTCCAAATCTTGAAAGTATGATGTTGGTATTTTGATAGGAATGGCATTGAATAGGTAGATTACTTTGGGAAGTATAGACATTTTAACAATGTTGATTCTTCCCATCCATGAGCATGGTATGTTCTTCCATTTGTTAATATCCTCTGCGATTTCCTTTCTGAGGATTTCATAGTTTTCTTTATAGAGGTCCTTCACCTCCTTCATTAGGTATATTCCTAGGTATTTCATTTTCTTTGAGACTATGGTGAAGGGAGTTGTGTCCTTAATTAGCTTCTCATCTTGACTGTTATTGGTGTACACATAGGCTACTGACTTGTGGACATTGATTTTATATCCTGAAACATTACTGTATTTTTTGATGACTTCTAGGAGTCTTGTGGTTGAGTCTTTGGAGTTCTCTAAGTATAAGATCATGTCGTCAGCAAAGAGGGAGAGTTTGACCTCCTCTGCTCCCATCCAGAATTCTATCAAACCTTCAAGGAAGAGCTTATTCCTGTACTGCAGAAATTATTCCAAAAAATTGAGGAAGAAGGAATCTTCCCCAACACATTCTTTGAAGCAAACATCACCCTGATACCAAAACCAGGAAAAGACCCAAACAAAAAGAAGGTTGATTTTTTAACTGTGATCCCGGCCCTTCTGTCTCTGCTCCCACACCCCTCGGTCCACTACGCCATTTGTACAAAGATACAAAGATTCCTCTATCATAGAGATTTAAATCTATTTCATTGGATAGGAATGAAAGAATGTTTTAAGAAAAGAGAAGGTTCCCTTAGGAAAGAATAGGTTCAATATCAGCCTGAGCAACATAGACAGACTCTGGACTCTCCAAAAAAAAAAAAAAAAGTTAGTAGTGTTTGGGGTACAAGCTTGTAGTTCCAGCTACACAGGAAGAGGCAGGTGGATCTCTTGAGTTCAGGAGTTTGATGTTGCAGTGAGCTATGATGATGCCACTGTACTCTAACCCAGGCAACACAGAGAGACTGTGTCAACAAAGGAAGGAAGGGAGGGAAGGAGGATCACTGGGTATAGAAGAACGGGCTGGTCTGTTACTAGGGTAAAATATAAGGAATAGCATCCCCTCATGTCCCCACACCTGGGCATGTCCACCTGCGTGCTCAATATCACAAATTCAACCTTTTAAACATCAGATTATAAGAATGACATCGAGTGTCTGTTCTTTCCCATCTCCGTCAATTTCTATCTCGGTTATATTTCTGGCACCATTGTTGGAACTGTATAATTTTATACATCGCTCCCCTTCCATCCAATAACCTCACGGCTTTCTTATGTAGGGAAGTCCCATTAGTCTTGAGTATTTAGCTGAAAAATTACTTACCCCTTTATGGAAGGGGGAATAGGAACAAATAGCCTGATGTTTGAGGTGACCTAGTTCAGAGATATACTGGAGATTTGATTATAAAGTAAATGTAAAGTAAATATAATGGTGCTGATTGGTTTGTCAATAAATGCATAATGGGCATCAGTGAATGTGAGTCAGTGAGAAACACAGGACTAATAAGTGACAAGCAGTGCCTTGAAAAGTCAAACATAAATAACCTACACAAGTAGAAAGCAAGGAGAGAAGTATAAATCATTGATCTCCCATTTATTTTCAAATTAATTTTAAAAATTAAGTGCCTATCGGGCGGCACCTGTGGCTCAGTGAGTAGGGCGCCGGCCCCATATGCCGAGGGTGGCGGGTTCAAACCCAGCCCCGGCCAAACTGCAACAAAAAAATAGCCGGGCATTGTGGCAGGTGCCTGTAGTCCCAGCTGCTCGGGAGGCTGAGGCAAGAGAATCGCGTAAGCCCAAGAGTTAGAGGTTGCTGTGAGCCGTGTGACGCCACAGCACTCTACCCAAGGGCGGTACAGTGAGACTCTGTCTCTACCAAAAAAAAAAAAAAAATTAAGTGCCTATCAATATATACATATTTCAGAATATCATAATGTATCCCATAAACATATGGAATATTTGTCAATGTAATATTTTTTAAAAATACCTATAGATAACAGACTCTGATATGTAATAATCTGCAGGAGATCCATGTCAAAATCCCCCGTGGAAGCCTAAAACCTCAATAATACCGAATCCCACGTGTAATGGTTTTTCTTGATCTGATAACAGAGACAGCTACCAAGTAACTAAACGTGTGTGCATATGCTGAACAAAGAGATAATTCACTTACTCAGTGGGATGGGGCAGGAGGTATTTTCATCATGCTACTCAGAAGAGCACACAATTTAAAACTTAACAAATTGTAGCTTGGTGCCTGTGGCTCAGCCTGTAGTTCAGCCAGTGTATATGGCTGGCGGGTTCGAACCCAGCCCCAGCCTGTCAAACAACAACGATAAGTATAACAAAAAAATAGCTGGGCATTGTGGCAAGCGCCTGTAGTCCCAGCTACTTGGGAGGCTGAGGCAAGAGAATCCCTTAAGCCCCAGGGTTTGAGGTTGCCGTGAGGTGTGATGCCGCAGCACTTTACCAAGGGCGACATAATAAAACTGTCTTAAAAAAAAATAAAAAACCTCAACAAATTGTTTATTTATGATGTTTCCCATTTAATATTTTCAGACCATGGTTGATTGTGGGTAACTGATACCATGAAAAGTGAAACTATGGACAAGGGGGAACTACCCTGTTTTCCCGAAAATAAGACATCCTCCGAAAATAAGACCTACTTACAGGAAAGATAAGACATCCCCTGAAAGGAAGACCTAGCGCATTTTGGGAGCACACCTTAAAATAAGACACTGTCTTATTTTGGGGGAAACAGGGTACTGCATTTGGTTGACCTTGACACTCCAAATTACAAGTCCATCTCATTATCATCTTCATCTGAGCATCTATTCACACAAACTGAAGCCAAGTGAAAAATTAATTCAGTAATTCAGATAGAAAGATCTGAGCATGCTAAAAACACACATTCTTGAATTTTACCTGGAGTCAACTACATAAGAGTTTCTGGGGATGGGCCCTGGACATCTGCATTTCAAATAAATTTTGTTTGCATACAGATCTGCTGGGATGTTTGAGAGCCATTTCACTCTATTTTATATCTTCCCTTAGGTGTTAGCAGTGGTTAACGGCTTGGCCCAAGTTGTCAGAGGCTCCACTGGGGAAGCTATTATGCTCTGGGCTGTGTAATACAGCCGGAGGTAGCAGCTGATAGCAATTTTCCTGCATAATTCCTTCTTTCCTGGTTTAGTGGTAAAATAGCTGCTTAAAAATAAAAAAAAAAAAGGAAATGATACAAGAAAATGTGGCATCCTACAGTGAGCTGAAGTCCAGCATTAGTCCTTGAATCATTTTAAAGTTTAATATATTATGTTGAAACAGCTTGGCTAAACATATATCTTTGGGCAGAAGTCTTAATACACAGTGAAGGCAAGAGGATGGAAGGCAGTTATGTAGATAAAATTATCATTCAAGCACTGGTCACATTATCATTCCTCCCAGGTTGCTGAGAGTGACACGTGCTTTTGAATCTTAAAATTCACATTCTTTTTAGTATGGAAATAGTACTGTTTTGGGCACACAAAAATGACTTTACATTAAAGGTCAAACTGATTTACTTTTCCTCAAACTCCCCCATATATTAACAGGTTAAAATACAGATGGAGAGACCAGAAATAAATGATTGAAAAAAAAAAAAAAGATACCTGTGCAGGTCACCCTTATGATTGAAACAGAAATCACATCAAACTCATTCAAACTCTTTTTACTGAGAATGTAATCTGATCAAATTTCCTATTGTTACACATTGTAGAGAAATCTGAATACATTTTGAAGTCATGCATGATTTCATTTAATACTTTCTTTTAAAATAAAAGGGAATTTTGGGGATAAGTCTTTTTAAATGTTCTTAAGATGATATTTGATTTTGCAAGCTTGCCATCCCCAGCCAACTATGGATGCGTGGCACTTCCTGGCAGCCGACAGTGATCCGAAGATACGTACCATCAAATTCTTCACACTGTTGAATCATAAGGGGTATTTTTAACAAATACAAGTTTATGGGACTTGTTTCCTTTTAAAAATTCTGACTATTGAATAGCTTAGGTACAATTTCTTTAGGATGCATATCTGAAATACAATAATAGATAATGCCATGGCCTTGGCGTCATTCAGAATTATGAATGCATTTCAATTTTATTACTACTTGGTTCTATTTTTAAATAATTTCTCCAAGGTCATGGCAGACAATCTTACTGTACCCAAATTACTAATTAAGAAACTTAAAGTCCTTTATGAGGAAATGTGTTACACCATCTAACGTGTTCTTTCAGGCTTTTTCATGAGCAGTGTTCAATAAAACTTAAAATAATAGCACTAATTATTATTATATGTAAGATTATCAATTACCTTAGATTTAAAGCACAGCAGAAAGTTGCATCTTTTAAGAATGTTTAGCTTTCACATTTTTGTTCTTTACAATAAATCCTCATAATAAATTTCTATTTGAAAGCATCAAAGTCAGAATATAAAGTACATTGTAAAGAACTAAAATATACATACATATATAGATAAATATATGTACATGTGTATATATACTCTGTGTGTTTGTGTATACACATATATATAAAGAAATAAGGCTTGGCACTGTAGCACACTGGCTATGGCACCAGCCACATGCTCTGAGGCTGGTGGATTTGAACCCAGTCTGGGCCAGCTGGGCAACGATGACTACGGCAACAGACAAATCCTGCTGGATGTTGTTGCGGGTACCTCTCATCCCAGCTACTTGGGAGGCTGAGGCAAGAGAAGCGCTTAATCCCAGAAGTTTGAGGTTTGAGGTTGCTGTGGCCTGTGATGCCATGGCACTCTACCTAGGTGACGTAGTGAGACTCTGTCTCAAAAAGAAAGAAAGAAGAAAAAAAGAAATAAAGAGAGAAAGAAAGAGAGAAAGAAAGAAAGAAAGAAAGAAAGAAAGAAAGAAAGAAAGAAAGAAAGAAAGAAAGAAAGAAAGAAAGAAAGAAAGAAAGAAAGAAAGAAGACTCTTCAAGATTCATATTAAGAAAGAGTTCCCAGAGTGGATTATGAGATTCTTAGAATATTCAGAAGCAATATAAAATGGGTTTCAAACGAACATAGTTTAAATCCATCAGTTGACAGTTTGGGTAACCTAGGTTTTTATTTCAAACTATATTACTGTCTCAATCAAGAGAAAGGCCTGTGATAGCACATCTTTCTATATCACCTACATCACCAAAAAAAAGCCAAAACCACTGAAAAAAATGCTACAGACCTGAACCAGACTTTGCAACTCTCTAGAGATGACGATTCCTAGATAATAAACTGTTAGGTGAATGTTTACATCTTCCTCTCCAGAGGTCAGCATTGTATTGAGTGCACAGTACGTCTGTTAAATGCCATTAAATTACCTCTCTTATCTTAGTGTTTATGCTTTTTATAGCCTAGGATCAGGATCACTGATATCATTGGACAGATTTCTATCTCTTCATTTCTGTCGCGAGGCCTCCTCACAGAATTTTCCCATGTCTTTGTCTCCACTAACTAGAAACACAAATTTTCAACTATTAAGGGGAATATGTGAGTGTTCTCTGGGAAATTTCATCCATATCACTTCAGGACACATTTCATTCATCAGTCAAGAGCTCACTTCTTTCTTTAAAATTGTCTGGTATATGCCAATTCTTCTTTTTTTAACTGTGAATCAAGATTTTTCTAACATGAATGTGCAACATTTTCCTCCCAAATGCCATGATATTCTGTAACGCATGGTTCTTAATTTGCATTGCTATTGTTTGTTTATTGTACTTAACGGTTTACTGAACAAATACAAGTATAACTCATGCATACAGCAAATTTGCTCTTTCTTATCAAGAGATATTCAGTGTTACACAATAGATTTATTCTTTCCTGTGCTTTGAAAACATTTAAGGCCTATTCTCCAAGTTTATCAGCGAGTTTTAATGACAAGAGGACTTTCAATATTTAAAAAGTATCATTTAATGTAATTTAAAATTTCTCAACTCAAGCAAATCCCAAGAAGACAATGACACTCTTGCTGAGATGAAATGCTAGAGATGGGATTTGGCAATGGTGAAATTGCTGGAATTTGCAGGAGTGAGTGTTGGGGTGGGGGGAAAGCTCTACAAAAAATAGAGCTTAAGAAATCTGATTGAGTTTCTTGAATATTTGGTTGATTACCAACCTACACGTGTACAGGGTGAGAAACTAGGAGTCTTAGAAAGAACAACTCCTAAAGATAAAATAACTACTGTGGAACTCAATGCTGCACAACTACCTTCACTGTCAAAGGATTTGGAAATAATTGGGTTCTGACCCTCATGGGTGGGAAATTTTTTGCTTCTCTGTGGTGGCAGATAACACAAAAATTATGCACAGACCTCATTTTTTTGCTCACCAGCCTTCAGTAGTGTTTGTGCATTTAATGTATGGCCCAGAAAAGAAAAATGGTTAGATGGTTAGAATTAAAAAAAAAAAAGAGAGAGAGAGAGAGAGAGAGAAAGAAAAGAAAAAAAGGTTGGACACCCCTGACAGTGAAGCACCCTACTGAACGTTTTCTCCCCCTTTTTAAAGAGGAGCAAAAGAGATAACACCACAATAGAAAGAATAAACTAACCCTAGGAAATGGTTACTTTGGTACTTCCCTGAATATTTTTAAAAACTAGCCTCAAATAGATTAGAGCTGATTATCGAACTCATCAGGCAGTAAAAACTATAGCAACATCCAGATACCTGAAAACTAGAATAGGTGTGGTATCCAAGCTCAGGCAAAATCACGAGATACATGAAGAAACAAAAACATGGGCACTATAATCAAGAGAAAAATCAGTCAATAAATACCAATGTAGAAATGACAAAATGTCCTGTAAATCTCCTTTAAAATGTCTGATGATAAAATGCTCAAGAATTCCAAAGAAGCTATTAGATGCATATTTAAGTATTTAAAGGAAAATACAGAAAATCATAAGATAAATGAAGATGATACAGTTTAAAAACATGTGGATGTTAATTAGCTAAAAAAAATAAAATCTGCAGTAAAATTATAGTGGATAGTCTTCATAGCAAGTTAAGCTTTAAGGAAGAAGAGATCTATGGGGTTGAAAGCACTGCGATAGCAGCCACCCAAACTACCAGCACAAATATTTTTAAAAGGCTGCCAAAAGCTAAAACAAGGAAAAGAAATTTCTGGGTGACCTAAAGGACACAGGGGAGCAGAAAGGAATATATATAAAGAATGGCTAGAATGAAAGACTTCATGACCAGCAAACCTAGACTGCGTGGTATGTTAAAGGGGCCCATTAACCTTGTGTTATTCCATAGGGAAACATAAATCTATACAAAGAAACAAAGAATGCCAGGGTTGGTAAATATGCAGTTATTAAAATAGTTTACTGTTTATAAAATTTATTTATATAAGTATATACTGATTGAATTCAATTTAACTATGAGTCATGGCTTTATTCACAGTTTAGAGAAATAAAACATAAGATAATGATGGTAAAACGTGTGGGTATAGAGAAACAAAGAAATATATCATTATAAGGTTTTTACATTATACATGAAACAATAATATTGTTTGAAGATAGAGTTTAAGGTAAAGACAGATATTAAAAATCTTAGACCAATGGCAATAATTGCAATCATAAAAGAGCTACTGAGAATAAATTGACAGAAGACACAATGTGAAGCACAAAAGTAGTCAATCTTAAGGAAGTTTGAGAGAAAGAGTATATAAAAAAGAGTGAATGAGTAAGCATTAATAGCTAAGTTAGACTTAAAGCTAACAATGGAAAATATTACATACGAATAAATACACTAAATGTCCAAATAGAAAGGCAGATGTTGCATAACTGAATTGAAAGATTCAGTAAGATATGAACTATAGGCCAGGAGCCATGACTCAACCCTGTAATCCCAGCACTCTGGGAGGCCACAGAGGGTGGATTGCCTGCGCTCATGAATTCAAGACCAGTCTTAGCAAGAATGAGACCCCGTCTCTATAAATAGCCGGGCATTGTGGCACGCATCTACAGTCCCAGCTACTCGGGAGGCTGAGCAAGAGGATTGCTTGAGCCTAAGAGTTTGAGGTTGCTGTGAGGTATGACAGCATAGCACTTCATCAAGGATGACAAAGTGAGAATCTGTCTCCAAAAAAAAAAAAAAAAAGAAATGAGCTAAAGCAAACAAACAAACATCATTTTAATTGCAAAGTTATAAAGACACAGGGAGGTTAACAATTAAACTCATGAAAAAGAAAATGAACAAAAAGAATCAGGAAAACTATAATCATAAAAAAACTGGAGTGGCTATATTAATGTCAAACAAAATGGAACTTGCAACAATGAAATGACAAACAGAAATATTTCATAATAATGAAAAAGGCCAATTCAACAAGAAGACATACTATAAAAATGATATTAATACTACCTATTAGTACTTTTGATAGGAATACAATTTTGTTTTTTCATTTAACTCTGCAAATTAATCACCAAATTAATTGACTAAAGAAGAAAAATCACATGATTATTTCAATAACTAAAATTAATAAAATTAACTCATTCATGTTAAAAAATCTTCAAAATCTTCAGCAAAATCAATAGAAGAGAATTTTCTCAATCAGCTGAAAGTCATCCAAAAAAAAAAAAAAAAAGAATCCCTGGCCCAGGGCCTGGGGATTCACCCCTATAATCCTAGCACTCTGGAGGCGAATATGGATAGACCCCCTGAGCTCAAGAGTTCAAAACCATCACGCCTATAATCCTAGCCCTCTGGGAGGCTGAGGCAGGTGGACTGCCTGAGCTCATAGGTTTGAGAGCCTGTTCAAGTGCAAGATACTGCCTCTAAAAATAGCCAGGTGTTGTGGCAAGCACCTATATCTCCACTACTCTGGAGACTGAGACAAGAGAATTGCTTGAGCCCAAGAGTTTAAGGCTGTTGTAAGGTATGACATCATGACACTCTACCATGGGTGACAAAGTGAAGACCCCCATCTCTGGGCAAGAGCGAGACCACCCCCATCTCTAATAAAAATAGAAAAACTAGCCAGGCATTGTGGCAGGTACCTACAGTCCCAGCTACTCAGGAGACTGCGGCAAAGGATCTCCTGAGCCAAGAATTGGAGGTTGCTGTGAGCTACGATGATGCAATGGTATTCTGTACAGAGCAACAGGTGAGACTCTGTCTCAAAAAAACAAAAACAAAACAACAACAAAATACTTTTAGTTAATGTTGTACTTAATGCTCAACGACTGAATATTTTTTTCCCATCCAGCAGCAACAAGCCAGGTTGCCCTCCCACCACTTGTTTTCCACATTCTGCTATAGTTTGTAGTCAAACAAGAGAAGGAAAAAATAAATGATACAGATTAGAAAGGAAGATACAAACTGCTTTAAGTCCTTGACAACATAATACTGAAAATAAAAAAAAATCCTCATCATGACGTAAAACATTTCATCACCCTTAAAGTTCCCTCACTGCCTGCCGCCAAATGCGTGCAAGGGATTAACTGCAAAGAGGAATAAGAGGACTTTGCAGTGTGATAAAAATGTTCTACATCTTGATTATGGTGATAGGGACACAGTGTATACATTTGTCAAACTTTTGGAATTGTGCACTTCAAAAGAGTGTTTATCATAGGTTACTAATGCCTCCAAAAATTTCCTTAAAAATCTTCCAACTCATTTAATTAAAAACATCGGGCTTCCCCAACTTTGGTTTTGCCTGGAACCTCTATTTTCTCTTTTGGTTAGGTATTTGCTGTGTCTGATTGTAAAATTTCCGTGATCTTGTTCAGGGAACACACAGATAGAAAGAGACAAATCTTTCATGACTGATGCAGCTCTAACCTGTTCCTGGTGCCTTAGGTGGGGGGGATACAAGCTATTGGTACTTTCCCTTATAGGGATTTTTCATGTGTTTTTTTTTTTTTTTTATTTTTTTGTAGAGACAGAGTCTCACTGTACCGCCCTCAGGTAGAGTGCTGTGGCATCACACGGCTCACAGCAACCTTTAACTCTTGGGCTTACTGGATTCTCTTGCCTCAGCCTCCAGAGCAGCTGGGACTATAGGCGCCCGCCACAACGCCCAGCTATTTTTTTTGTTGTTGTTGCAGTTTGGCCGGGGCTGGGTTTGAACCCACCACCCTCAGCACATGGGGCCGGCGCCCTACTCACTGAGCCACAGGCGCCGCCCGATTTTTCATGTGTTTAAAGAATCTGCCATTGGCAACCTCCAACTTGAATTCATTTGCTGTAAATGATACGTTTTGTTAAAAAATTCCCACCTCAGCTCTTAGATTACTCCCATGTCTGTCCCTCTGCTCTACTAGGACTGGGCTTTCTTTTAAGATAATCATATGTTTCACTGCCATTTTCCAATATAAATTAGCCATGTGGTACCGTTTTCTGCTATAATAAATAATATATAAATAATAAGAAATAATATATAAATTAGAAAATGGTACCACCTATCAAAGGGGATGAATTACAATAAACCTCATCCCTAGAAAATGAAAAATGGGACTGGCTTTAGAGATGCAGCTGGGCTAGAATTGCAGCCCCTGTTATCACACACCTCTGCCCATTACTGACCTGATGCCAGCCAATCCCAGATGCAGTTCACGTCCACATTTAATATAAATATACACAATACTATGCTAATTACGAGATGCAACTTTTCCACATTATTATCCCTTTGCTCTATTACAAGACAGAAACTTGTTTAGTTACTTGCTTTTAGTTTTTCAGTTGTGTGTCAAATGCCAGCTCCCTTGTCCATGAAACCCCAAGGCACAGGTTAATACCTTCTAGTAGGACTCTTTGGACTGTCCTACCCTAGAAGAATTGTATAAAACTAAATCCTCATCCTTTCCCCTGGCAATCTTAGAAACCTCAAAAGTCCTTACTGCTGGCTTCTTTACCGTCAACCATTTTTCATAACCTGGTGACGACTTATAAACACAAATAGATGCAGGGTCCAAACTTTTGAAATTCTTACATGGTAATCTAGCATCCTGACTTAGTACGTGGAGATTGATTGTGATCAACACTGTTGCTCAACCAGAGTATCTGGCTCTTAAGTTAGAACGGTTATCTGATTTGTATCAGCCAATAAAATGGGAGCAGAAGAGACGTGTCACTTTCAGGTTGTAAATTTAATAGAACCAATTTCCCATGTCCATTGGTTCTTGCTAGGCATATCCCAAGAGCACACTGAGGTGAAGCCTGGATCCTCAGAGTCCCCATACTCCAGCCCCTGTCGAGTTCTCTTGAGATGAACCAATGAGAGAGAATCAACTCGTGTTTTGCTAAGGTCTGTTGGTTTGTTTGTCATATCTATATGATATAGATTGATTCAGAGACAAAACTGGTTTTTCCATCTACTGTCAAATCTCTGAGATGCGAAGTGATTAGGAACATTACCATTTAAAGTTCTATAATTTTTATTTTCATATATTATTAAGTTATTAGCATTATGCCGATGGGACAATCTTTATGAAAACATTTCCGAACAGACCATGCAATTGATACCTGTCAGCCATCTGTGTGCCGGTCACTGCGCTCTGCAAAAGGCAATTTTTTCATGCCCATTATAGTGAGTGTAACACATTGCTGACCGGCCACGAGTTGCCTGGTAACATGGATAGTTTCTGCACAAAATTGTCAGTCAACAATGTGTTAAAATCAAGGCTTAGATAGAGACTATGTTATTTGTTCAAGGCCACAAAATGACTAAGAGGGAGGCACAAATTTCACAGCAAATAATCAGTATTTTTAAAATAAGATGCAACTTATTTCCTTTTCCAATCATATGTTTGTCATTAGCATCCAAATTCCTTTAAAACCACGCTAAAGTAGGGATCAAACTCTTAGATAATTCATAAATCGTAAATGATTGAGCATTCAGAGCTTCTGTCGTTAATATTTCCAGACTGGAAGTGACACATCACTTCTCTCATTTCGTTGACTGAAGCAAATCAGATAGCCACACCATTTTTAACTTAAAAGAAAGTGAGAGTACAGCCCTACTGTTTCCTTAAAAGGTAAGCGAGATACACTTGTTGAACAGCACTGCTGATTACAATAAATCTCCAAGTTCTAATGACTCTAATTACTTCCATTCCTGAAGTACTATAATTTCACCTGAATGACTCTCCAGTGTCTGCTTGAATACGTCCAGGGATAAAAAGATCGCTACTTCACTGTAGTCTACACCATGACTAAACAACCAGAAGGAATTAGAAAGTTCCTCATTGAACTGTATTGATATCCCTCTTCGAATATCATCTGTTCTTTTTCATAATCCTATGTTCTATAAATGTAACTCTTCAGATAAGTTAAATGCTGTCAAAGGAAAGAAAATAGTTATGGTGATTATTTCCAACTTTTTTAAAAAAACATAAACATCTGCTGTTTCTAATAATTGTCTCTTAACCATCTCCCTGCTATACTTGTGGTCAACTCAAGTCTACTTTCCTCACTGCATTCTGACAACTGTATTAAACATGATCAAATGTGCATTTTCAAAACACTTCAATGATTTTCCAAATTCTTACCACAGCTGGCAAGCCATGCTTTCCTTTCTGACTTCATGCATACCCTGTTAATCATCAATCTCTTAAATAAAGCTACATTTGGGGAACATTGTGCATATTTGTGTTAATGGCAGAAGCTGGTAACTTGGGAGAATCACGTTTGATTACTTGAAATAGATCCTGCTGATACTGATACTGACACCATTCCATTCTCCCTATTTACTTTGAAAATGCAACTGTCTCTGTGTTATATATTCCTCCCTACTTTCCTCCTCTAGATAAATTTCTTCTCATACTTTATATCTTATCTCAATCATCATATATTCAGGAGGGTGAGAACAAGAATTTTTGCATAGCATCACTTGGCCTCCCTCTCTCTCCCTCTTTCCCTTCTTCTCTTTCTCTTACACACACACACACCCCACTGGCATCTATCACATGTATAATTTTACATTTATTCATTTTATTACTTGATTTATTTCTGTTTTCTTCCACTATAAATCTCGTGGTCATATATTTATGGGTTTAATATCATTGATTATTCTTTGTAGATTCTGCACCTAAAACAGTCCCTGAGACAGAGTTGACAGAGTTGTATATCAACAAATATTTAAGGCTGAATAAACAAATAAATGTGCCTATCTAGGCATAATATTTAGCACAAGGCAAAGTGTATTGGAAATGCGTGTCACCCAGTGCACATTGAAGCTATGAGATACTATTTCACACCCACTGGAATGATTAGACCATTTTTAAGGACAGTGAAAATGGTTGGTGTGGATAGAAAGTGGAACACTCTTCCACTGCTTTTAATAATGTAACATGGTATACTTTAGAAAACAATTGGGCAGTTTTTAAAATGTTAAATAAATGTTTACCAGATGACTCAGCCATCTCACTCTTGAATGTGTACCCAAGAGACCAAAAATGTCTCCACACACAAATGTTCCATAGAAGCATTGTTCACAACAACCAAAAAGTGGAAACAATTCAGACGTCCATCAGCTGGTGCTTGGAGACACAAAGTGTGGCGCACCCATACCAAGGAAGATTCAGCACAGCAAGAAACCAAGTCCTCATGTGAACCACAACGTGAAGGAGCCTCAAAACCATTATGCTGAGTGAAACAAGACACATGAAACCATACATTGTGTGATTTCATGTATATTAAATATCTATAAGATGTAAGTGCATAAAAACAGAAATAACGATAGCAGGGTGTATGAACAGAACGTGACTACACATGGCAAGAGCATCTTTTTTTTAGGTGATGGAACTATTCTAAAACTAGATTATGCTGATGGCTAAACAAATCAGTTAATTTACTAAATTGCATTATAAAATGGGCACTTCAGATGGAATTTAAATCATTGCTCAGAAATCTGTTAAAATGTTTGAAAGCAGAAAAAGGATATTGCCATGTTTGTATGAGCATTCACCTAGGAGAGCTGCATGTTCTAACCCTTTGAAGATTGGAAGAGCAGTTGCAAAGCCAAAATCATGATCCTAAGGCTTATCCATTGAATATATTTTTGAGCAATACCGTGCATGGGAAGAATGCTTGTACAATGTTTGGCGTCTGAGGAGAGTTCAATATGGTAATTTGCATGATGTTACCAGTATTCATAATGCTTAGCAAAATAACTGTAGAAACCTTCATTAAATCTCTGGGCTGGGGGTGAGGGAGAATCTCTCCAAGTAAAGAAGGATAAGCTCTTGAAGATATTCAACATTTAAAAAATAGATATTCCCGGAAGTCAATAAGCAGATCCTGCTGTTTAACTTGCACTTCTAGAATAGAAAAGAGCTTATCCAATCTTTTTTTCCCTCTCCTTGTGAAAAGTGAGATCTAAGCCAATCTTCTCAAAAGAGTTATAGCATTTTACTTTTATAAGAAGTCATTTAAGATCGAAAACAATTTCTCTAGGCATTTAACAGATCGTTAGTTTTTAGTGACTAACAGCAATGGGAGTTTATTTATTAGAAAAATAGTGACTTTATTTTCCTTTTAAATTTGAAATGAAAAATATTAAAAATATAAGGAGAAATGGAACTGATTTTAAAAGACTCCAAAGAGATGTCATATAAGAATTTTTCTACTAATTATTCTGGATTCTTACTTCTAAGCACTCATTTGCCAACACCCAAACACACATAGCCGTATGGGGTACGGACGTGATGCCCAAATGCTGGGATTGCTTTTGTCACCATGTTCTTACATTGAATAGTATTCAAGACTTAAAAATTATTATTTCTTTTTACAATTAAATTATCCAATTCACTACAGCCATGGTAAGTGGCTCAGTCACTTTTCTCCCCATCAACCATCATTTTAAAGGAATTTAAGGGAAAGTATATGTATTTTGCCTTACAGTTGTTTCATGGTAAATGTTTGTTATATCCAAGAAGCCAGTGGAGCATTTGCAATGATTTTGCTTGACTTTTAGAACAGTGATTGCCCAGGCATGCACAGGCTGAATGGGTGGTTTGCCAGTGACAATTAAAAGTGAAAAGAATGGGTTGGTATTAATATTCCCAAGTATAACTATTCCATCTATATGGACAAAAAGTAGCTCCACTAATGGAGAACCTAAATAGAGTATACTAAAATATTTATGAATGAATGACATAATATCTGGGAATTGCTTCAAAGAAATAATGAGTGGGGGAAATCAGTGAGCAAATAAATGAATAATCTTAGGCAAGACTTCACCATTGTTAATATTTGAGATACGAGTATGTGAAGTTCAAAAAAGTGGGTTTTGTTTTTTCTTTTTCTACTTCTATATGCCCTTGATATTTTCCACAGTGAAAAGATAAAAATAATTAAATTGCTGGGCGGCGCCTGTGGCTCAGTGAGTAGGGCGCCAGGCCCATATGCCGAGGGTGGCGGGTTCAAACCCAGCCCCGGCCAAACTGCAACCAAAAAAAAATAGCCGGGCGTTGTGGCGGGCGCCTGTAGTCCCAGCTGCTCGGGAGGCTGAGGCAAGAGAATCGCGTAAGCCCAAGGGTTAAGAGGTTGCTGTGAGCCGTGTGACGCCACGGCACTCTACCCGAGGGCGGTACAGTGAGACTCTGTCTCTACAAAAAAAAAAAAAAAAAAAAAAAAAAAAAAAAAAATAATTAAATTGCTTAGGTAAATATCTTCCAGTGATATCTTTGCTTTTTATTAGCTTTGTACACTTTGGCAAGATATTCTACCTCCTGAAATATCTATTCTCCTTACTAAAGAATAGAAAACTAGCATAACCCCATAGGACTTTTCAAAAAATTAGAGATATGTAAACAACATAGAATAGCACAAAAACCAAGCTAGTAAATGGTACCCAGGATGTAATTAATGGACCTTTGAAGCAAGGCATTTATACTTTTAAACGCAAAGCAGATGGTATACAGTGCATAGATTTGCTAAAACAGGGTCATGCTGATAGAAGTCTTGGAAGCATAAATTTGAATTTCTATCTTTTTTTGGTGTGCTCTAACCAGTCACAATCAAGGAGGCAGGTGCTTTAGAACATACACTATATCTGTTCTTTAAAAGTACTAAAGGATGTTTGAGTACCATTAATATTTAGACTTCTAGAGAGGCTGACCCTAGATTGTCATTCAGTTTCCCTTGCATTGCATTTATTAATGTCTTTGTAGGGCCTACGGTCACAAATTTTTGTCTGTCCCCTCATTAAAGATCTTATAGATGAAAAAGTTTTCAAATACATTTGAGCTTCCTTATGATCAAATGCAATTTCTCTATGAAAGAAACACATGATTTCATTACCATCATCAGCTAAAAGGAAGGGTAGGGGTTGTGTCTACTAATTCTATAAAGGCCAGTTGAGCACAGAACATAGAAATCTTTGAGCATACCTTACCTCCAAGGTTACCTCATTTCTGCACCCCTCATACACATATTCAGCTGAGATGGTTCCTGTCATGATGGCATTGTGCCTGTACAATTGTCTTTTCTCCATACTCGGATGGGATTTTGTAAATACAGCATGCATAATGGTTTAGTTGGACTAGCAATCGTAGTTTTTTTTTTTTTCCAAAACATTGCAATTGATAATTGTATATCTTTGCCTTCCTGGGGATAAGACCAATTTAGAAAATAGAACCAAAATCTGAAACAAACAGTTACTGCAATGTAAGGCTGAAATGTGTATAAATCGCTATGTTGCTAAACCCTGGTTCTTCACTCTTCCTTCATTCACCAGGCATTCCTTGGGAAAAGCTCTGAGAGCTTTTCTATGAACTCAGCATTCCAGATATAGCATTAAAAAGGTCCAGATGTTTTTGTGGTGTTTACTTTCTAGTGGAAGATACAGTTAGTTCAGTTTACAAGTTCAGTTTACTTGTATATAAAATGGGGATAACAACATCAGTTACCTCACGTAATGACAGTATGTGAGAGGCTTAGCAAAGGCCCAGCACATGATAATAATGCCAGCTTATTATCGCTATTATTGTCACTATTCCTATTGTCTTTTTTGGGTTTGCTCACCTCACAGTGCTGCCCTTCCCAGTAGCGACAATGGCTTTGTCTTGTTCCACTCATAATAACTATATTAGAAGATGTGTGTTGGATTTTAGAGCATAATCAATGGCTCTAAATCAAAGCACAACTCCCTGTCTCACCTGAGAATGGAACTATATTAATGAATTACTACTCTGTTCATCAGGCTTAGAAAGTAAAGTCCTTTGAGGGCAAGAATCTTGGTCTTAAATGATTTTATAGGTAAAGAGCCTACCATGGAGGCTACATCCAAACTTTAATGTTTACAGCATGAAAGATAAAAGTTCAAGTCTACCCAGGTTATCTAATTGGAGGAATTTGGATAAATGTGAAGTTGGCACTTTTCATTGATACATAATGGACACAAAATGTCTCGTTCCTACTAGGACTTATCTGCATCAGTGAATGTGCTATCTCAAAGCCAAAGTAAAGCCACAGAGAAACATAAAGATAATCTGAATGTTGACACCATTATCTGCGTAATGATCACGATGCATCCAGGAATACGTCTGTTCTTACTTTATTTTCCTAACAGCAGGATTTGGGGGCCAATCTATTCATTTTTCAAATTTCTTACTCTCCTACACGCTACAATTTGCCCAGCACTGATTGCCTCCACTAACCATTTGATTTTGCCTGCGAAAATAAAACCAAAGATAAACTGAAAATCCACGCTCTCATCCCAAGTTCTTATTTTAAAAATCAGCAGTTGGTTTGTGTTCGAGTGTTACTTTTTAAGTGCCCCTCATCTGGCTCTTTTAATTCTTGTGCACTCCCTTTAATATGTTCAGATCGCTTGATATTCCTGCTGTGTAACCTTCCACCTACCTACCTCGGGTCTGCCGCTGTCTTCTGCCAGCTTTTAAGTTCTCTACAGAAAGATCAAATCATTAATGGCATTAAAGATGCTGCAGTAAAATTGTTATCTATGCTGGGAATGCTGCTGGGGTAAAGAAAAGGAAGGGTTTTTAATTGGCAGTCTTGCAGCTGGAAACCTTGGCAGGCCTGGGGTTTGTGTTTCTTTATATTTATTTGAGTGACTGCATTTAGGTTGGGCAGCGTGTGTTTGGAAATTAGAAGGACATTTCTGCATCTTGTATGTGTCCTTTTGAGGTTTGAAAGCAGATGCTATGCTTAACCAAATAGCTTTTGCAACAACAGGGAATACAATGTTTCTTAACAGTGACCAGGCATTTTTGAAGAGGGCAGTAATCATGGGTTTTAAAAAGGGCTCTGGAAACCAGTTCCCCATCTTCTAAATCATATAACTATATGCAAATTGAAGAATACTGTGTATCTTTAACTTCAGTACTGTAAACTTTAAAATTATGTTGAGATCTTCCTTAAAGGTTGTGATGGGTTAAATGAACCATCAAACAGAACGCCTAGAATATAATGCATTAATTACAGAGTAATTTGTCTTCCCTTTTCCTGTAATACCACAATAGTAAAATGATAAAATGTAATTGTAAAAAATACTTGTGAATGCTTAGTATTGTACATGTACAGAGTTTATCCAGCAAGCTTCACTATACATGGGGACGCTATAATCATATACCCATCTTATAGACCAGCACTCCAAGGCTCAAAGAGTCTACCTAATTTTCTTTCTTTTTTTTTTTTTTATTGTTGGGGATTCATTGAGGGTACAATAAGCCAGGTTACACTGATGAGTCTACCTAATTTTCTAAAAGCCATTCTATTCTTTAGCAGCAGCCCTGAGTATCTGGGGTTTCTGATGCCACAGCCTAGAGTTACGAATTTAAAGGATTCTATAAAGGTCTTAAGGATTGTCACAACGAGGTTGCTATCAATTTAAAAATATTACAAGATGATTTTATACTCACAACTCCATTAGTCCTCACAGAAACCTTCCTGCCAGGAGTTATTATCCTAATCTTACACTGTAAGAAACAACTATTAACACAATATTTCTGATAGCACATTCTGGAGTCAGACCACTTGGGTTTGAATATGACTTTCCATTTATCAACCAAGTGCTGTGGGCAAGTTGTTTAACCCTTACGTGCTTCAGTGAGATCATCTCTCAAATGGAGAGAACAGTACTAAACTAAGTAAATTCTTATGATTTTTATTGAATGTGTGTGATTGTATAGCTAGGAAATGCAGTGAGTCCTTGCTAAACTTCATCTCAGTTACCTACTATCCTGCTTACATTTATCTTGCATTGTTTTAACCAGTGTCCAGTGACCACCTCTCAGGATGACGAACATCATCAGCGATTCCTTTGGCAAATAAGAGAACTGAGTGAAAACAGTGAAATAACTCATCCCATAAACTTACATAGAAACTTCCCTATCCTAAGGCCCACTGTCCCCAAAATTCATCTTCTAAGTGCTTTGAAATCTCTCTTCTCAGAAGGAACTGCCAAAGTAGCGGGACCAGTAGAGGGAAAAACAAAGGGAGGGGACACACGTATTTGTGTTTATCCTTCCATTACCTAGGATGCTAGCATTACCTCTATCATTTCAATCCCTCTGCCAACCAGCTAGTTTGTATTTTGTTAATTCAGGTCCCATGCAACCTAAGGAAGTAACCCTACATGTGGATGGGGCTTGGAAATTTTAATGGAAGACCTCAGCTTTCATTACTTACAACTATGAGGACTCAACAAAACATGGTGGCAAAATCTCTCTGTGTGCTGACCTCCTGCAGGGCCCAGCTTTGCCTGCAAAGCAATCTGTTTTCAAAGGAGTTCAAGAAGGAAGAGTTTTTGTTCCTTTCATGAGTACTTCCTTTCTCACATTGTTGGCGGGCCTGGGAGTAGCTGGAGGAAATGAAACATACTGTCTAGGATAACCCAAATGCAGCAATCCTGAGGTCTGAAGGTACGTGTTAGTCTTATCACGTAGTTTGAGCTTCTGCATCACCTCACTGAGATGACTTGAATCTCCTTCCACTCTATCCACAGCTAGTAGACACCTGTACACAGGGGTCTCAGGTTGATTGACAAAGAAAAATAAACCCAGGTGTAAAGAATGTGTTCCTGCTTTCTACCATCAGTGTGGAGGCCACCCTTAACATCAATCTCTGGGGCGGCCCCTGGGGTTCAGTGAATAGGACACCAGCCCCGTATACCCAGGGTGGCAGGTTCAAACCCAGCCCCAGCAAAACTGCAACAAAAATAGCTGGGCGTTGTGGTGGGCACCTGTAGTCCCAGCTACTCAGGAGGCTAAGGCAAGAGAATCACCTAAGCCCAAGAGCTGGAGGTTGCTGTGAGCTGTGTGACACCACAGTGCTCTACCGAAGGCGACAAAGTGAAAGTGAGACTCTGTCTCAAAAAAAAAAAAGTAACTATGCAAAATACAAAAAAAAAAAAAATTAAGAAATCAATTCCAATGGTCTTTACCATCTTGAAAGTGAAGTTTTCAAAGGTATATGAAGTCCCAAACCCATTCCATGCCTAAACATTTATCAACCAAAGCACTGTGTAGGATGGGAGGATTTGTACAGGCAGGCATTACAATTCTAAGCTTCATGTTTACTTTCAATTTCAATATGTCAATAATTGGCCACTTCTGTCACCCACAAACCCCACACTTTTAACACATTTTATATCTGCAATATCTGACAGACTACCAGGGATTTCCAGCCCTAGGCCTGTGGGACAGGGACACGTGCTGAGATGCGAGGACATTTTTTGCTTATCTGTGGTGTCAGAGATCACAAAAGGTATACATGAAACTTTTGTTTTGCTAATCAGCTTTTGTTAGTGTTTGTTATTGAATGTGTGACCCCAAGAGACGACTCTTCTTCCAATGCACAGCAGAAAAGAAAAAAAAAGTTTAGGCATCCCTGATTAAAGAGTATAGAACCCAAGAGATTAGAAACATAAAAGGGACCAGAAAGGGAGAACTTCACTGAACACAGAAGTGTTTCCAACTTGCTCCAAAATATGTGAGCATGTGCCTCTCTTCATTTGACAGTTTAAACAAACTTGTATTCTTTCTGTTACACAAAATAAGATTCCATAAAGAAATACTAACGGTTTTGGAATCACAGTGACTACAGTTTGAATCTTAGCTCTTCTGTGATCTTGGAAAAGTCCCTTCAACGTAACTCAAGTCATTACATTTGTAAAATGAAGCAATAAAACCTCCTTTTTATGATTGTCATAAGTCTAAAATGAGATGAGATTATGTAAAGTGCCTGGCCCACAGAAGGTACAAAATAGCATCATTCCAACTCTACCCCAGCCAGCACTTTCTCCTCTACACTCTCACCCCTTCTCAGGTTCACACAGACTCTGAGTTTTGCCTCTGTCACCTAATTACCACTAATTACCTTCAGGACCTAACGGCAATCACTTAACCTCATCCTTATTGGACCTTAAATTCTACAGCTCTACAAAGATTTCAAAAACATTTCCTCATTGATTTTTGTAGAGAAACAAAAGAGAGAGAAAGTGAAACAATTAATTTGTAAGCCCAGATACAGTATTTATTATGTATTTAACATGATTGCATAGTCTTTTTTCCCCTTTCTATAATGATAATACCCAGGTATTTGGTGGGAGAGAATATTTATTGAAAGCTTCGGAAGCTTTTTGCAAACACGAATTACAGTTAATACTGTGTGGACACTTTTTATTAATATGCTCTGTTTTTTTTCAGATAAAGACTTTGTTTCATAGCATTTAACTTACTTGCCCAAATGATAATGATAATGATATTTCACATCATTAATATATAGGATATAACAGTCTAACTATGATATAAAAGCTACTGCTTTAGACTGGTTTCCATTTGCAATTTTATGTTGGTTGACCAGTTACATTGATTGTCTATGTCTGTATTCATAACACAATTCCATAAAAGTTGACCTACTTTGCAAATGTTTAGGAACAAGGAAGTGTGCTGGACATATGTTGAATAGTGGGCCCTAAAGAATTTATACTGGCATTTTGGCAATGCAATACTTGTATTTTAGAGATGATGAAGTTGCCTCAGTCAAGAGGGGCTCACAAGTAGCTTTCCAATCTTAGAGACATTGTTGAGAAGGAGGTATAAAGATAGATTGTAAAGGTTAATAATTCCTCTCTCTCTTTCACCTTGAATGGATTCTGTATTGATCGCGGTTGCAATTGTGTCACTACTTGCTTTCTGAAGCTCCAGAGTAACTTGGCACAGTAGCAGCAAGTTATAAACCCTCTTTGCTAAATGAGTTTTCTCACACGTAGATGATCCTATAATGGTCTCTTCCATCTCTATAAACTCTCCTATTTCACATGAGAGAAATGAGGTTTGAATACACACCATTTTTATCAATATGCATGATAAGATCTTCAGAGTTTGGTCAGTGTTTTCAGAAATGAGAATTGTGAAATAATGATGCTCCTTCAATAAGCATACACCCCTTGTCAGATGTTATCGGTTAATCTTTTGAAATAAATCTCCCAGCTTTGTGGTCTTTTATTTCATTTTATTTTGTTCCTGCATCAGGTAATATGTTCATTAACTGGACTATATTTGACTCTGAGATCATTGTCCAACATAAGAAAATATAGAGTCAGGATGAACATATCTATATAATTCATAATTGAAACATTTGGAAAAATATCTTCCTAATAAAGGTCACTTATTACAGGTGGTTGACTCCTACACCAAAGCTGATTGTAGTATTAAAAAGCATTTTAAATATTACCTCCTTTTTTTCAAAATTTGTCAGCTATAGCCATACAATTACTCAAAAATCTCCTTGGGTCTGTCTCTAGCCTCATTTTTAGGCTTTGATCTGTGTCTAACAGTACCTGTGATTTCCTCTTTTAAAAGCTGGCTGTCTAGCCCAGCTATTCACTTTGTCTTTGGTGAGAACCAT
Organism: Nycticebus coucang; assembly: GCF_027406575.1. Classification (NCBI taxonomy): domain Eukaryota; kingdom Metazoa; phylum Chordata; class Mammalia; order Primates; family Lorisidae; genus Nycticebus; species Nycticebus coucang. The sequence continues at coordinate 160,278,911 of NC_069781.1, forward strand.
TTTCTCTTCATGGAGGAAATTGTGCAAATTTGTGAGCCACAGCCACCTTGAAGAACCACCCCAGATTTTCATCTTTCAGAGTAAAGTATCAGAGCATCTTCTCTGTGTTGTATTCCCAACTCATTATTGTCCCTCTCACTGTCTTACTCATCAATTTTCTACTCTCAAGGCCTCTAGGAAGACAAAAGCCTTATACTCATTTAGGTACATGCAGGTCGTTCCTGAATTGAACTTCTCTATTCGCATTATCAAGCCCTGTGGATAACATACACATACACTGCATTTCTACATAATTGCCTTTCCTTTCCTAGTTTTGTTCTCCTGGATTACAGTGCCACTAGATTTTTACTTCCTTTATCTTATAATTCCTACTAGACTCAGCTCAGATGATGTCTTCTACTAAAAATCTTCCACTGGGTCTTTCTCTTACCTCAGTCTTATTGAGGCCTTCTCGACTGTGATCCTATCGTGTCCTCTGAAAGCCTTGGACTTTAGACAAGCAAACCAAAGAGTACAGGTTAGAGTAAGACCTCCAATAACGTTGTTGAGGATATGGATTATGACATTATACATTAACCTGTATCCTTCATGTTTATCCCAGTACCTCTTCCTAATAAGCCATCAATAAAATAGAGTCAACTTTTGTTAAATGTACATAAATGTATGTATAAAAGGAAAAAATACACAAAAGATAGCTCCTATAGTACTTGGCTATAGCACTCTCAAAATACACTGAACAATGGTAGGAGCACACAACTTATATGCATTTAACCATTCCGTTGACATTTCTTGGCCACTTACATCAATTTCTTGATAGATTTGCCAGATGTTGATAGCTGTTGAAATTTTTGCTATTTAGACATTGATAATGTGATGTGTCAGAGAATATCATTGTTATCACTTGAAAATTATTAATGTGTAGGAAAACCACTATTCTAGGGAAGCAGATATAGCCTAAGAGTTGGGTAACCATGTGATTGGTCAGCCAAACACTTTGGGAACAAGAGTCCATTATTACCAACTATAATGCTAAAACAATTCACATAAACCTAGACTCAGCCAGGCAAACTATGATGAATATTTAGCTATCTAGGAGGAGATTTCCTAGAGGAAAAATGCAATGTCTTTGTGACAGTCCCTTTGCTGATATGAATTTCAGTGACCTAACGCAAACTTGGTGACCAATCCTTTGAAGATTCTCCTATCAGAGAGTGCTGTCTCACTGTATGTGGCTGCCTGCAAACCTGACCATTGGATATTTCCCTTAGTCATTCTCTCTTGCAATGCATCATTCTAGCAATTTGCCAAATTCACTCCTGAAGCATGTCTACATATATCATAAAGAATGCACTGTATTGCTACTCTTCTGAATTTCTTCATCCAGAGAATATGGGAGGAGAAGTATGCACATCATTTGTTGAGGTTGCTAGAACTTTCCCACACACGTAGGTACAAATTATATGTGTATATGCATGTACATGTGTGCATGTGTGTGGGGTTGCAATGATACCAGCTAAAAAGAGACACTTTTATTTTATTTATTTATTTATTTTGAGATAGACTCTCACTTTTTTGGCCTGGGTAGAGTGCTGTGGTGTCATAGTTCACAGCAACCTCAAACTCTTGGGCTCAAGCGATCCTCTTGCCTCAGCCTTCCTAGTAGTTGGGACTATAGGCACCTGTCACAATGCCTGGCTATTTTTAGAGACAGGGTCTCACTCTTGCTCAGGATAATCTCAAACTCTTGAGCTCAAGAATTCCACTTGCCTCAGCCTCCCAAAGTGCTAGGATTATAGGCATGAGCCACCATCCCTGGCCTGAGACTTTTATTTTTTGATTGAAGGAGAATAGGCCCTGCTTTCCCTGAAATTTTTCTTATAATCTCACATTAAAAAATAGTAAGCCCATCTTACTATTTTTCTTATAATCTCACATTAAAAAATAAAAGCCCATCTTCTCTTCAAAAACAACAACAAAAACAAACGAACCAAAACCCCACAGTGATCCTCTATTGCTTTCTAGAATGTTTTTAGCCTTCTTTCTCTGGAGAAAGTTATTTTTTAATATTTTTCTTTTCCTTTCTTTCTTTCTTTCTCTTTTTTTTTTTTTTTTTTTTTTTTTGAGACAGATCCTCAAGCTGTTGCCCTGAGTAGAGTGCTGTTCCATCATCATAGTTCACAGCAACCTCCAACTTGGGCTCAAGAGATCCTCTTGCCTCAGTTTTTCTATTTTTAGTAAACTGGGGTCTTGATTTTTCTCAAGCTGGACTTGAACTCCTGAGCTCAAGCAATCCACCCACCTTGGCTTCCCACAATGCTAGGATTATAGGCGAGAGCCACCACACTCAGCCTTCTCTGGAGAAAGTTATGCTGAATAATGACTAGATTGATTACAGATATTTGTGAAAAAATATCTGCAGTAATTTTTCTCTGCAGAACTATGCACGTGGTTAGTCCCCTCCTGCATGGGGGGAATTAATAACAGGTCTTACTTTGGCCAGTGGGATAATTGAAAAGGTAGCGCAGAATTTGATGCTGGCCTTTTTTCTTTGTATGTGAGAATTCTGTAACTGATCTTCTGGGTGATGAAATGATCCCTGTTGCCCAAGTAATATTTAATACCAATCATCATACATGTCAGGAGGCCATAGGGACCATTTTGCTTCAATGGAGTCACTCCAGACATAAAGAATCACCCAGCTGAGCATAATCATGAGAAATTAAAAGCATTATTTGTTTCAAGTCACTAAAATTTGAATTTGTTTGTTACGTAGAAAAAGTCATTGATAAAAAGAAACAGGGAGTGGTTGTTATAAGTACAACCTAAAATAGGGCATCATTGGCTTTGGGAACAGGTAGGTACAGACATCAGAAAGGAGGTTGGGAAACTATTAGCAAGTGCTGGAAAAGTAGCAAGGAAACTATTAGCCTTTTAGAGATGCTATTAAAGCAGTGACAAAACTACTACAGTAAATTGGCAAGAGAGTCAACTTAGTTATAAAGTAGAAAACAGCTGGTAAAATGTCTACAGTAACATGAAAGATTAAAAACCAAAGAAGAGCACCTAATAAGTGTTCAGACCTTGGAAGGATATTTTCTAGATAACATGGTGAAAATGTTAATTGACTTCTTTCCATAACATATAATAAAGGCCAGGAAAAGAGAGATGAGCTAAAACAGAACAATGACAACAAAAAGGAAATATTTATTTTACGAGCATTATTTAATAGAAATTGGGATATAAGACTTATTGTTTTAGAAAATATAACTGTTTCTTTCAGTTTTATCTATTAATATAGTAAAAAGATTCTCAAAATACAAAGTGGTCCAGGGCATGCTAACTTCTAGGTAAGATAAAGAACAAAGGTAAAATTAAAGATGTGGCTACTGTTTGTTAAGATGCCTAATATTTACAGTTGTACCTCATAGAGATACTTCACACTGTGCTCCCATAAAGGAATGCTAGACATCAGGATGTTGGTGTTATTGTTGCTGTTTCTATTATCAGGTGAGTAATATATAAAATAACCTTATGAAGGGCCTAAGTGGACCCCTGAGATCCCAGGGACAGCCATGTAGAAGATAAAGAGGTCAATGAGGTGTGAGGCAAGGAGGTGAAATCAACCACTTATAAATGCTTCTAGAACTCTTTCTCCTTGCAAGTTCAGGGTGAACAACAATAGCAGGTACTATATATGGGGTACCTTCTTCAATATTACAGGTACTTCACACACACTATCTCTAATTCTTACAATTCCAATACCAAGCAGCCAATAAATGACAGCTATCATTACGCATGAGGCTCTACAGTAAATGTTCAACCTCATTATCACGTTTGATCCTTAAAATCACTTTCGTGGTAGATGTTATTAACTCAACCTTTCCAAAAAAGCAACGGAAGCTCCCAGCCAGTCTTTGAATAATGGACCTAAACATACAAATCTGGTAAGTGGCAATGCAAGGATTCCTATTTGGATCTATCATAATCTAAATTATCTTTATGTATTCACTTTATTATTTTTTTTAACAAGTACATCTGGACAAAGGGATATCCCGGATATTGAGAATTCTTTGGCAGGTGTTCATAAATACTGATGAGGGAGTTGTCTGCTTGTCCTGAAAAGTGCCTTTCTCATTCCCACTTCAAAGTGGCAGGCTGGAGAAGCTATCTAAACTCCATCCTGAGTTCTGTTGGGAGCCAAATTGAGTTTCTACTATCTGTCCTTAGCTTAACTCATAGAATGCATAGTCAGTGAATTTATACCCAGCCAAGGCCTCTTATACCATTGGTTTTCAAACTATGTCTTGGGTAGCCACATTGGGGTCAGGGGGTATTGACTGGGTCTCTGGTCCTATCTCCAATCCTGTTTCAATCACAGAAATTATGTGTCAATGTATCTTCTAAGATTTAGAAAACATTTACAAGCTTAATAAGAAGGATACTTCTACTTTTTTCTTAATAAAGATACTTAATCCTAAATTGGAACTAGTTAAATGCATATACGGAAGAAATTCCAAACAATGCAAATCTATAGAGATGGAAAGTAGGTTAGTGTTTGCCTAGGTCTGGATGTGTTTGGGGGAAAATGATGAGTGACTGATAAAGGGATTTCTTTTTTAGGGCAATAAAAAAAGTTCTAAAATTAGCTGTGATGATGGTTGTACAACTCAATGAATGCACTGAAAGCCATTGAACTATATGCTTTAAATGGGTAAATTATATGGCATGTGAATTATATCTGAGTAAAGTGGTTATTGTAAAAAAACTTCCTCCCACACACACAAAAATAAGAGTAGAATACCTCTGCTTTATGTAAATTTCCATAGTGTAGTTGGGGTCACTGCGGCCCAAAAGAGGGAACAATTTCCCAAAGACCTTCAAGGTAAAACTTAGGGACAGAGATCAAACTAGACCCTCCCTCCTGCTTTCTCCCCTATATAGACTCTGATGTGAGGCTATTAGTAGATGATGTTCCCAATCAGTTTTGATGTGCAAAGAGATTGTGTTCAGTGCCCCTTAAGACCAAAAGATCTAGCTGAAATGTTTACATAATATATTGCCAAGGCCTAGCCTAAGGAAGGGGTAAATGGAAGAAATTATTTCTAGATGTATCCAAGTGTAATTTACCTAGGCTGCCTTTGAACCGGGTCATAGCCATATTTGGGGCAATTTATTTAAACTATGACCTGTAGGATTAGAGGCACTGTGCAGATACTGGACAGAGAACCCTGTGGATGCCGTCACACACCTCATAGGATATACAACAGCATTTCTGGCCTAGATGCTGCTAACACCCCTCCCCACACCCAATTGTGGCATCTTTAGACATTGCCAAATGTCTCCTGCAATACAAAATCACCCCCAGTGAAGAACCATCGGTCTGGTTTAGGTACTAAAATAATTTGTTTGATCATCACTTCTTAGCAATATCTAGAAGAAAAGTAAAATCTCAGTCTAAAACAGTATTTGCTCAAGTCTTAGAATGCAAAAATGTAATTCGAGTAAAGACTGATGCAGCTTCTAGATTAAAAAAAAAACTGATTTATGATAACTGAGTTGTGCAGGCACTGAAGAGTTTGTGGATGTTTCAAAATGACCTCCTTTTCATGAACATCAAATTCTTGATCTATCTGCAGGAAAAAAAATGGATTGATAGCTGCTATCAAATTTGATAGCAGATCCTGGATATAAAAAAAGTTTTCTTGCTGTAAAATTTTAGCTGCCTGTCACTTACATTATATTATGTCACATCTCACAATGACATATTGCAAGGTAATGCAATGTAAGTCACATAATAGACAATTGCAATTCATAACTTTTGAAATGGGAGAGTCATTCTTTACTGAGAAGCTTCCCCAGGGAAATGAAGGAATCCCTTTGCTGAGGTCACGCACAGCGCTGATGCTGCCGGCCTATCCGCAACTCTTATTTTACTCTTTATTTTCCAAATCTGACTTCCTCTCAAAACTGACCTTCCCTATTTTCTCCAAATGCGATAGGATTATCCATCAAGCAGCCCCAGTAGAAAGTGAGGACTTAACCCAGACTGACTCACCACAGTCTCTGGGCTGCTGTTAGCCTAAAGGAAGAGTTTGTGTGAATTAAAAGAGATAGATTCACCTTTGGAAAACTACAGCCTCATGGGCTCAGGGACTTGGCAATGGAGTTATGTCTTTCTGAAAATTTGACAAGGGAGATTTCACTGGGATCATTGTCTTTTCAAGGAGAGTGTGTGTTGGTTCTCAATGCCCACTCTTCCCTGGGGCTTGACACCTCGTGTAGGAAACAACTCACACAACTAGACACAGAAGCTCTGAGAACATTTCACCAACATAAAAACAGAGAATGGCCCAGTTGGATCACATGGGCACTGCCTTAACCAAACATGAGCCTTTTTCTAGAAATTGATAAGGAACTTGGGATAGAGACCATCTCTCAATCAAAAATTGCAAGCTGTGAAAAGCAGGACTGCTGCTTCCGAAAGGATTTGTTGTTTGTTTATTTGCTTGCTTGTTTTTTTGCAACTTTGTGGAGAAAATGTGCAGGGTAGATAATCCAGCACAGAGAAAGTAAAATAGGAAAAGGCAGTCGTACAACATTCTGGAGACACCTGCATCTGGCCAGTAGACCATTTATACTCTGAACTCTTTTGTTAGTTGGATCCATCTCCCTTTAGAGTAAAAATAGTATTTCTGAGATTTTCTGCCACTTGTGAGCAAGTTCTACGATGCATTTACTCTCTCCGTTGAGTTTTCCATCTATAAGAGAAAGCTCTTTTGTGTGAAGTTACATTAAATGCCTTCACCATTCATTGATCTTCTCTTTGAATCCATGCATAATTATTTGGGTTTTTTGGTGTTTTTTTTTTGGCCGGGGCAGGGTTTGAACACGCTACTTCCGGCATATGGGGCCGGCGCCCTGCTCCTTGAGCCACAGGTGCCGCCCGCATAATTATTTGGGTTATTTTCCTTGTAACACTGTAAGTCCATTTTGGGAAAAGACTAAGGCTGAGAGATGCACTAGCCATTCAAAGATCAGTGAGCGAGTGACAGAGCCCAGAGACAGGACTCAGTCTGTGGGAAAGGATTCCTCGCCTTGTGAGATCGTCTCTGCTCACTTTCATGACTGCTACCTCTGAGAGTCTTTTATATGTTAGAAGACAAAGAAAGACAAGAATTACGTGGGATCACAGATAGTAGAATCACAGCTGTGGCAGCCCATGACTTTCCCAGTTGCTCCAATTCTTCTCTGCACCATAACCCGCCCCCCTTCAGATTCCTAAGAGAACAAACTAATGTGTTCCATTTATCAAGAGGCTCAGACCCACTGCAGTGTGCTTGCCCTTGCTTCTGTAAGCTCAACAACTAATAGACCTAAAATAGTGAAGCTGGAAGGGACCCAAGAATTAACCAGTAAATTATGAACTCTATCTGCTTAATTTCCACAAGCAAGTTGTAGCTTTCATTTTCTGAGTTACACTGGATCTCCTGCTAGAATGTATGACTTCCCGGACATCTTATTTGCTCCTTTTGTCTTTTCCCTTCTAAGGAAAAGCCCGTGTACCAAAGCACATTCTCATCACCCTTCTGAGAAGGAAGGGCTCTAATAAGAGAAGGTTTTGATTCTAAAACTTCACGTTCTTTTCTCAAAAACAGGACCTAGCACACACTCCAATAAGACATTTCCAGGAGAATCTTTTCCAGACAAAATTTAGACTTTACTTTGCAATTTCAACGATGGACATCGTGCTTTGAGAGACTTGTACAAACAATTCCTTGTTAATAGTATTGCAGTTATTTTCAAAGACATTGCATTAAGGAATTAGCAAGTGAATATAATCAAAACATTGGCTGCTTTTGCAATGTGCTTCCTTTTAGTCTTGTCAATATTCTAACTGTAGTTGATCTACATTGCAGACTCTTCACCCAGCATTATTCTTATATGGAAGTTATTATTCTTTTCCTGCATAAGTCAATGGCTTTGTTTATTGGAACAGTATATTTAATTGAGTCTAAAGTACACATATTTTCCCTTTCATTTTTTAATATTCTTAAAATAAGAATGTGTCTTAGAGCTCAGAAAATATTGTATTTGTCAAATTTATGTACTTATGTATGTATGTATTTTTGTGTGTTTTTTTTTTTTTTTTTTTGAGACAGAGTCTCACTTGGTCACCCTCAGTAGAATGCTGTGGTGTCTTAGCTCACAGCAACCTCAAACTCTTGCGTTCAAGCGATCCTCTTGCCTTATCCTCCCAAGTAGCTGGGACTACAGACACCGGCCACAATGCCCAGCTATTTTTAGAGATGGGGTCTCATTCTTGCTCAGGCTGGTCTTGAGCTCATGAGCTCAGGCTAGCCATCCACCTTGACAACCCAAGTGCTGGGATGACAAGCGAGAGCCACCATGCCCTAAAAATTTATGAACTTTTTAGTGAAACATTATTTCATTCTCAGTTGATCTTAAATTAACAGTGCTTCTCATTAACAGTATCTCATTTAACAGTATTAAAAACTTGTATTTAATACAAGCTTTTTTATTTTTTTATTGTTTTGGGGATTCATTGAGGGTACAATAAGCCAGGTTATACTGATTGCATTTTTTAGGTAAAGTCTTTCTTGCAATCATGTCTTGCCCCCAGAAGGTGTGGCACACACCAAGGCCCCACCCCCCTCCCTCCTTCCCTCTCTCTGCTCTTCTTTTTTTCCCCACCCCTCCCTCCTTCTTTCTCTCTCTGCTCTCAACCTTCCCCCACCTCCACTGTGACCTTAATTGTCGTTAATTGTACTCATATCAAAATTGAGTACATAGGATTTATGCTTCTCCATTCTTGTGATGTTTTACTAAGAATAATATCTTCCACTTCCATCCAGGTTAATACAAAGGATGTAAAGTCACCATTTTTTAAATAGCTGAATAGTATTCCATGGTATACATATACCACAGCTTGTTAATCCATTCCTGGGTTGGTGGGCATTTAGGCCATTTCTACATTTTGGCAATTGTAAATTGAGCTGCAATAACAGTCTAGTACAAGTGTCCTTATGATAAAAGGATTTTTTCCCTTCTGGGTAGATGCCCAGTAAAGGGATTGCAGGATCAAATGGGAGGTCTAGCTTGAGTGCTTTGAGGTTTCTCCATACTTCCTTCCAGAAAGGTTGTACTAGTTTGCAGTCCCACCAGCAGTGTAAAAGTGTTCCCTTCTCTCCACATCCACGCCAGCATCTGCAGCTTTGAGATTTTGTAATGTGGGCCATTCTCGCTGGGGTTAGATGGTATCTCAGGGTGGTTTTAATTTGCATTTCTCTAATAGATAGGGATGATGAACACTTTTTCATATATTTATTAGCCATTTGTCTGTCTTCTTTAGAGAAGGTTCTGTTCATGTCTCTTGCCCATTGCTTTTTTTCATGTGGATTAATTTGAGTTCTCTATAGATCCTAGTTATCAAGCTTTTGTCTGATTCAAAATATGTAAATATCCTTTACCATGGTGTAGGTTGTCTATTTGCTTTGGTTGTTGTCTCCTTAGTACAGAAGCTTTTCAGTTTAATGAAGTCCCATTTGTTTATTTTTGTTGTTGTTGCAATTGCCATGGCAGTCTTCTTCATGAAGTCTTTCCCCAGGCCAATATCTTCCAGTGTTTTTCGTATGCTTTCTTTGAGGATTTTTATTGTTTCATGCCTTAAATTTGAGTCTTTTATTCATCTTGAATCAATTTTTGTGTGTGGGTCCAGTTTCAGTCTTTTACATGTAGACATCCAGTTCTCCCAACACCATTTATTGAATAGGGAGTCTTTCCCCCAAGGTATGTTCTTGTTTGGTTTATCAAAGATTAGGTGGTTGTAAGATGTTAGTTTCATTTCCTGGTTTTCTATTCTATTCCAAGTGACTATATGTCTATTTTTGTGCCAGTACCATGTTGTCTTGACCACTATGGCTTTGTAGTACAGACTAAAATCTGGTATGATGATGCTCCCAGCTTTAGTTTTATTACTAAGAACTGCCTTAGCTATATGGGTTTTTTTCTGGTACAATACAACATGCAGAATCATTTTTTCCAAATCTTAAAGTACGATGTTGGTGTTTTAATAGGAATGGCATTGAATAGGTAGATTGCTTTGGGAAGTATAGACATTTTAACAATGTTGATTCTTCCCATCCATGAGCATGGTATGTTCTTCCATTTGTTAATATCCTCTGCTATTTCCTTTCTGAGGATTTCATAATTTTCTTTATAGAGGTCTTTCACCTCCTTCATTAGGTATATTCCTAGGTATTTCATTTTCTTTGAAACTATGGTGAAGGGAGTTGTGTCCTTAATTAGTGTCTCATCTTGACTGTTATTGGCATATACAAAGGCTACTGTCTTGTGGACATTGATTTTATATCCTGAAACATTACTGTATTTTTTGATGACTTCTAGGAGTCTTGTGGTTGAGTCTTTGGGATTCTCTAAGTATAAGATCATGTTGTCAGCAAAGAGGGAGCGTTTGACCTCCTCTGCTCCCATTTGGATTCCCTTTATTTCCTTGTCTTGCCTAATTGTATTGGATAGAACTTCCAGCACCATGTTGAATAGTAGAGGTGACAGAGGACAACCTTGTCTGGTTCCAGTTCTAAGAGGAAAAGCTTTCAGTTTTACTCCATTCTGTAAAATATTAGCTGTGGGTTTGTCATAGATAACTTCAATCAGTTTAAGAAATGTGCCACCTATGCCTATACTCTTCAATGTTCTAATTAGAAAAGGATGCTGGATTTTTATCGAATGCTTTTTCTGCATCTATTGAGAGGATCATGTGATCTTTATTTTTGCCTCTGTTAATATGGTGGATAATGTTTATGGACTTGTGTATGTTAAACCAGCCTTGCATCCCTGGGATGAAACCTACTTCATCATGATGTATGACTTTTTTGATGATAAGCTGTAATCTATTGGCTAGGATTTTGTTCAGAATTTTTGCATCTATATTCATGAGTGAAATTGGTCTGAAATTCTCCTTTTTGTTTGGGTCTTTTCCTGGTTTTTGTATCAGGGTGATGTTTACTTCATAGAACGTGTTGGGGAAGATTCCTTCTTCCTCAATTTTTTGGAATAATTTCTGCAGCACAGGAATAAGCTCTTCCTTGAAGGTTGGATAGAATTCTGGTGTGAAGCCATCCGGACCAGGGCATTTTTTGGTTGGAAGATTTTTTTATTGTTTCTTTAATCTCAGTGCTTGAAATTGGTCTGTTCACGAGCTCTATTTCTTCCTGGCTAAGTCTAGGGAGAAGGTGTGATTCCAAATATTGATCTATTTCTTTCACATTGTCAAATTTCTGGGCATAGAGTTTCTGGTAGTATTCAGAGATGATCTCTTGTATCTCTGTGGGATCAGTTGTTATTTCCCCTTTATCATTTCTGATTGAGGTTACTAAAGATTTTACTTTTCTATTTCTTGTTAGTCTGGCCAATGGTTTATCTATTTTATTTGTTTTTTAAAAAAACCATCTCCTTGTTTCATTAATTTTCAGAATGATTCTTTTGTTTTCAATTTCATTGATCTCTGATTTGATTTTGGATATTTCTTTTCTTCTACTGGGTTTGAGCTTAGATTATTCTTCTTTTTCCAACTCCATAAGATGGCTTGTGAGTTTGTTGATGCAGAGCTCTTTCTGTTTTCCAAATGTAGGCATCTAAAGTGATAAATTTTCCTCTCAAAACTGCTTTTGCAGTATCCCACAGGTTTTGGTAGCTTGTGTCTTGTTGTTATGCTCAAGGAAGTTAATGATTTCCTGTTTTATTTCTTCCTGCACCCATCTGTTATTCAACAGAAGGATATTTAATTTCCATGCCTTTGTGTGGGGTTGAACATTTTTGTTAGAGTTGATTCCAACTTTAGTGCCTTATTGTCTGAGAAGATACAAGGTACAATTTCAATTCTTTTTATTCTGTTGATATTTGTTTTGTGTCCCAGGATATGATCAATTTTGGAGAATGTTCCATGGGGTGATGAGAAGAATGTGTATTCTTTATCTTTGGGATGGAGTGTTCAATATGCATCTATCAAGCACAGTTGTTCTAGGGTCTCATTTAAAACTCTTATGTTTTTGTTTAATTTCTGTTTAGAGGATCTCTCAAGCTCTGTAAGAGGAGTGTTAAAGTCCCCTGTTATTATGGTATTATCAGATATCATATTGCTCAGACTGAGTAAGGTCTGTTTCAAGAATCTGGGAGCATTTAAATTCGGTGCATAAATATTTAGAATCGAAATGTCTTCTTGTTGTATTTTTCCCTTGACCAATATAAAGTGACCATCTTTATCTTTTTTGACTTTAGTTGCTTTAAATCCACATGTATCTGAAAATAAGTTTGCAACTCCTCTTTTCTTCTGAATTCCATTTGCCTGAAAAATTGTCTGCCAACCCTTGACTCAGAGTTTTAATTTGTCTTTTGAAGCCAGGTGTGTTTCTTGCAGACAGCAAATGGATGGCTTGTGTATTTTAATCAAGTCAGCCAATCTATGTCTCTTCAGTGGGGAATTCAAGCCATTAAGATTTATTGATATAATTGATAAGTGTGGTAGTAGTCTATTCATCTTATTTTGTGAGAGTCCATTGCTTAGTTTTATCTTTTGCATCAGTGTGGAGGTTAGGTTCTGTCCTTTAATTTCTGAGCTCTTACTTTGTTGCTGATCCATTGTGATGGTCAGTGTGTAGAACAGGTTGAAGTATTTTCTGTAGAGCCGGTCTTGTTGTGGCAATTTTCCTCAATGTTTGTATATATATAAATTATTTGCTTTCTCCGTCAATTTTAAAGCTTAGCTTATCAGGGTACAGAATTCCGGGCTGAAAATTGTTCTGTTTATGTAGATTAAAGGTAGGTGACCACTTTCTGCTTGGAAAGTTTCATTAGAGAAGTCTGCAGTCACCCTGATGGATTTGCCCCTGTAGGTCAACTGGCGCTTACTCCTGGCAGCTTGCAGAATCTTTTCTTTTGTCTTGACTTTAGACAGGTTCATCACAATGTGTCTTGGAGAAGCTCGGTTAGAGTTGAGGTGACCAGGGGTCCGTTATCCCTCTGAAAACAGTGTGTCAGAATTTTTGGTTATATTTGGGAAATTTTTATTTATAATATTCTCTAGTATGTCTTCCATTCCTCTGGGGCATTCTTCTTCCCCTTCTGGGATTCCTATAACTTGTATGTTAGAACGCTTCATAAAGTCCCATAATTCTGACAGTAAACGTTCTGCTTTCTCTCTCTTCTTTTCTGCCTCTAACTATCTGAGTTATCTCAAGAACTTTGTCCTCTACCTCTGAAATACTTTCTTCTGCATGGTCTAATCTGTTGCTGATACTTTCCATTGCATCTTTAAGTTACCTAATTGACTGCTTCAGTTCCTTCAGCTCTGCTATATCCTTTCTATATTCTTCATATTGTTCATCTTTTATTTGATTCTGTTTTTGGATTTCCTCCTTCATTGTTTTCATCATGTGTTTTCTAAATTCCTTTTCTGTCATTCCTAACATTTCTTTATAGGTTGAATCCTCTGCAGTAGCTACCTCATGGTCCCTTGGAGGGGTTGCTCTAGACTGGTTCTTCATGTTTCCTGGAGTTTTCTGCTGATTCTTCCTCATGAGTGATTTCTTTTATATGTTTCCTTGCCCTAATTTTCCTTTCACTTCCTCTTGCTCTTTAAGTTCCCATGCCTGTGGACTAAGGTTTTGATTGTATAGGACCAGAAGGATGAGAAGGTTGAAGAGCAAGAAGGGATAAAAGAAAGAAAAAGAAAGAAAGAAAAGAAAATAGAGAAAGGAGAGGGAGTGTGTAAAAGGGAATATTGACAAAAAGAAGAGAGGCACAGAAAGAGGGAGACAGAGCAATATATGTTTACAATAGGGTACTTTGACACAATCTTAAAAAAACAAAAAAACAAAAAAACTTTGTGGGTGCCCAGTTGGGTGGTTCCCATGAGGTCAGCAGCTCTTTGCTAACCTGATTGGACATAGTACCCCACCTCCACCAAGTAGAGAGGAAAGACAAAAATGCTATAAATCAAACCAAAACAAGCAAACACAAAACTTTATGGGATAAAATTGGGTGAAAAAACAAATAATAGGGGTAGAAACACTAGCAAAAATGAAGTTCTAATTATTGAAAAAGGCAGCAATGGGAACTTGTATTTAAACTAGAAAAATGGAGAAAGAAAAGAAAGAAAAAAATGAAAAGAAAAATCTGTACAGAAAAGGTTGAAATTAAAAAACAAAACAACAACACAATAAACAAAAAACAAAAAAAAAACGACAAAAAAACAAACAATGAAGTGTATATATCATGTTGAATATTGTCTGGGCAATGGGTGGTCTTCTGGGGTATGAGATGTTAATCACAGTGCTGATAAGACTGGAGGCTTCCACTGATTTTTCAAACCCCACAGGGTTGAGACCCTAAATCTCTCCTCAGCCCTCTTAAAAGGCACTTTAAACTTCTAAACTTGGCTAAGCAGAAGCTTTCCCAGGAAAGTGCTTGTCACTGGGATTACTGCTGAAGTGGATAGCAGTAATTCTATCCACTTACCCAGTGAGCCAAAACTAGTCTCACTTTGCCCCTAAGGTTAAGGCTGTAAGGTGGCTCAGTCCCCACCTTTAGGCTGCTCAGTCACTAGGTTACTAGCTCCTGCCCGCCAGATCCTTGCTCTGCAACCATGAGGGTGGAGCTTGCCGGGGCAGTTCTCTCACAATGGCTCCCTGTGGCCCACAGGCAAACACTATTAGTTCTGTCTGGCTTAGCGGCTCAGTCTGAGGCCCTAGACAACGTCCAAAGTTCTCCGCGCTCGTGCTCAAGCTCTCCCCAAGGCAGTTCAACTGAGTGCCAAGTCCAAAAACACCAAAACAGTTCACAGGTAAGGCCTTTCCAGTTTGCAGTCTCACTGCTGCTGTACTTACAGCTGTCGGCGGGATTAGACCTATGGAACACACGCGACCACTTGCCAGTTTTCCACTGTTTTTGTCCTCCTCTTGGGGTCCAGAAGTCTCTCACTGACTCCCTGTATCCTCAAAGGTATGATTATAGGCAGATCCCACCAGCCAGAGATGCCTGGAGTCTTATCTCCCCAGACTCACGGTGCCCAGTTGCAGGAAAGCTGTTACTCAGCCGCCATCTTGCTCTCACTCCCTCTATTTAATACAAGTTTTAAAGGGTAAAATTGAATTAGTATCTTGGCTATTGTGAATAGTGCTCCAATAAACATGGGAGTGCAGATAGGTCTTTGACATGTTGGCTTCCCAGTAGTGGGATGGCTGGATCACATGGTAGTTCTATTTTTAGTTGTTGGGGAAACCTCTATACTTTTTTCCATAATGGTCATAGTAATTTATATTCTAATCAAAAGTGTATGAGCGTTCTCACTGAGATGTGGAATCTAAAAAAAATTTTTTTGATCTCCTGGAAGTAGAGAGTAGAATAATGGTGGGGATGGGTTAAGGCAAAGGGGATCACACATAATGGAATCACAGCTGTGACAGCCCATGCTTTCCCCAATCTGTCCAAATAGCTATAGTCTGGTTAACAGATACAAAAGCAGAGCTAGATAGGAGGAATAACTTCTTGAATCATAATAATGTTCTATATAATGTAATAGCACTATAGGGTAATTAATAAAAAATTATTATATATTTTTAAACATCTAGAAGAGCATGTTTTTAATATTCTAAACACAAAGAATTAATAAATGTTTTAGGTGATGGATTTGCTAATTATTGTGATCTGACCGTTACACATTGCATATATGTATCAAAACATCCATCACGCTATACCTTATAAATACATACAATTATTATGTGTCAGTTAAAAATTAGAAAAGCAAAAAAAAAAAGAAAAAAGTAGGATTAAAAATTTAAGCTTTGGATCAAGAAAAAGCAATGATAATGCATTGGTGTGCTATGGTCAAGTGAACTCAGAAACAGTTCACTTGACAGCTGAGTCCAGTACCCTGAGAAGTTCCTGCCTTGTTCTGCATAAACAAAGTATCCCTAGAGCTGTTGAGAGACAAAGAATAGTGATCTGGGTCAGGGATCTTCTATTTCAGTGTTCCCAACATTAAATCATTTAAATTTCATATCACATTACTAAAATGTATATATTTATTATTTATATGGCATCACCAATCTACAAACCCCCATTTCCAGAAACAATATATTTCTTTTTTTTATGTATATATATGTACTTTTATTCTAAGAATTTTATTTTATTTTTTTGCAGTGTCTGGCCAGGGCTGGATTTGAACCTGCTACCTCTGGCATATGGGGCTGGCGCCCTACTCCTTTGAGCCACAAGCGTCGCCCTCAGAAACAATATATTTCTAAGTGCTTTCTCTTTATATTTAATTCACTTCAGACTTCTTTTTTGCAGAGATGCATTTTTTACTTTGATTAAAATAAATTTAAAAATCACATTATTGATTTACTATTTAAGTGCTAATTAATTATCATTGTTCTCCTTTTCCTAATCTATTGGATACATTTGATTATGCATGATCATTAAAATAGGATAAAACAGAAAAAAATAAAAATGTATATAGTTAAAATTAAGTGATGGTTTTCTCTTCCAAATTTTCAGTACTATTCATAAGACACCTTCTTTCCAATTTATTTCTATGAGTCTAATCAATTTGAAGATATGGAAAGAGTAAAAGGTATACCTATATAAGATCGTACTTAATTTTTATGATAGATGTACATTTTGTTTTTCACCAAAGGGCCACTACACCCAACTTTATGGCAGGTACTTTTCCTCCATATGTGACAGGTTATTTTTGGTGGACAATTGTCACAGCTGTTGCTAGCATTTTGTAATCCAGACATTTCGATATTGTAATTAATTGAAAGTCCTTCCAGAATTTGGCAATAAGTTGTTTGTCAGTCTCCATTTTTATGGCTTACTTTTTAATTTTTTTTATGTATATATATGTAATATATACATATATGTATAACTTTTTATATCTTTCTATATAGTCATTAAATTTAGACTGAAAAGGTGTGTGAGGTTAGTTGAATCAGGCCTATAATGATTCTTGTATTAGCCTAATACAGCAGTTATTGTAGTCTTCCTAAATATGAAAAACTACATAATAGTTTCTTTCCCAATGACTCAATATTCTTATAACAAATTGCAAAGAGAATCGGGGGCAGTCAGACACTTACAATCTAAAATAATGGTAACTAAGTAGTAGGAACTCACTTTGCAGTAGGTATAATCATTGGTTTGTGTTCTAGGCCCATAATGCCTGCAATAAGTCATTTTGATTGTTTTTGTCTTCTTTTGTAATATTACCAGGTTTTCCCCCAACTAAGACCTTAACAGTCTTCTCCAATGTTTAGCTTTGGTTTCTGATTTTCCATAATTTTCAAAAAGGAATAACAACCTATAAAAATGGTAAAATAAAAATATAAATAGTTTACTGAGCAAATGTTCTAGAAATACCCTAAAAAGTTAAAAACAAACAAACAAACAAACAAAAAGAAAACCAGTGTGGGCTACTGATAAGAAGGTGTTTCTACCATCTGCGGAGCCACATTCTATGCCTGGCAAGTCACACAGCATATCTGAGCTTCATTTTCCTCATCTGTAAAATAATCATACTCATCCTAAATACGTATACAAAGAGATAGATAAATACATGAAAATCATGTGAATTAAATAGGTACTTAATAAATTTTAGCTATTGATTTTGCTTACAATTTGATATATAACCTATTTAGAGTAACAGGTTTTGTCTCAAAACCACAAAATTTCCAAATAAAATCCTAAATAGATAAGTAAACACACTTCTTTTCTTTTTAATTTATTTTTTATTGTTAAATCATAGCTGTGTACATTTGTGCAATCAAGGGGTACAATGTGCTGGTTTCATATACAATCTGAAATATTGTCATCAAACTGTTCAATGTAGCCTTCATGGCATTTTCTTAGTTATTGTATGTAGAAATTTGAATTCTGCATTTAGTAGGTTTCGCCTGTACCCATTCTAAGATGCACCATAGGTGTGGCCCCACCCATTACCCTCCCTCCACCCTGACTTCCCCCTCCCTTCCCCTCCCTTGGCCCTTTCCCCACATTCTTGTGCTATAGTTGGGTTATAGCCTTCATATGAAAGCTATAAATTAGCTTCATAGTAGGGCTGAGTACATTGGATACTTTTTCTTCCATTCTTGAGATACTTTGCACGATCTACAGACACATGAAAAAAAGCTCATCATCCTTAATCATCAGAGAAATGCAAATCAAAACTACTTTGAGATATCACCTAACCCCAGTAAGAGTAGCCCACATAACAAAATCCCAAAACCAGAGATGTTGGCCTGGATGCGGAGAAAAGGGCACACTTCTACACTGCTGGTGGGAATGCACACTAATACGTTCCTTTTGGAAGGATATTTGGAGAATACTTAGAGATCTAAAAATAGACCTGCCATTTGATCGTATAATTCCTTTACTAGATATATACCCAGAAGACCAAAAATCACAATATAACAAAGACATCTGTACCAGAATGTTTATTGAAGCCCAATTCATAATTCCTAAGTCATGGAAGAAGCCCAAGTGCCCATCGACCCACGAATGGACTAGCAAATTATGGTACATGTATACCATGGAATATTATGCAGCCTTAAAGAAAGATGGAGACTTTACCTCTTTCATGCTCACATGGATGGAGTTGCAACATGTTCTTCTTAGTAAACACACTTCTTGACCTTTATAATTGTATATTTCTCAATAAAAGTTATTAGTAAGCAATTATATATCTATGACATGAAATGTTATCTGGATTATACCTTGAAAACAAAAAGTCCTTGCAAAACTAAATATCCATCTAGAATACATACATTTATTTTAGGAAGGCAGAAAACTTATAATAGAGATAATACAGAGGGACAGTTTTTCATCTCAGTTCTGACATACCCAATCAAAATGTGAACTTTATATAATTACCTGCACACATTTCAGTTTTCTTTCTTTGGAAAAAAAAAATATTGAATTTTATATAGTTGTCTCTTAACCATGCTAGAACTTTCTTTGTAGAATTTTAACCTAGCAAAATTTATAGCAAAGGCAAGTTTCATCTTTACTTAGAATATATGTTTCAGAACAGAATCAATCTTATTTCTTAAGACTTGAAACTCTGGACTGACAAAATATTTGTATATATATTACTGATTTATATAATATACATTTATATCAGTATACTTCCCAGTCACATTACTAAACCACGTGTGTGTCTGTGTCTTTAAAAGCCCCTTAATTGTGTAGAACACATTTGTTATCCTGCTAAAAACATTGAGAGGATGGAGAAAACAGCCAAAAACTAGGAAGCACCACATTAATTTTCCTATGGGTATCAAAGAAAGTGTTACGATCATAGAGGCTATGGGTTTCTATAAAATGTTTCATTGCCCTTGTCTATGTTCCACATTTTTTTTTTTTTTTGGTCATTGCCTATGTCTCCTTTAAGTAAACCATGTACTGGTACAGCCCCTAACCTAGTCAATTTACATCTTTCAAAGATAAAAGCTGTTCCTTTCTGGGAGACCTTCCTGATAAATCAAAACTGAATCAAATAATTAAATAACTTCATAAAATTCTTATGTTTCCTTGTCCCCAGCCTTACAATTTATACAACACTAAAAAGTTTCAAACTATTAACAACATTTATCATATATTTAGCTAGTCCTCTTCATTTATGAGAATAATTTATTTCTTAATATTTCCAGAATTCTGTCCACAAATACTGAGACAGAGAAGCTATAATATTGTTGAGGTATACCTTTTAATAATTCAATATTTTAATATGGTAGAGATTTGGGGCAATAACTTCTAGAATAAAGATCACTTCCACGTGCATTATTTCTTTCAGAGATTGATTACAAAAGACAATAAGTACATAAAGCACCATATAAATGACAGGTACATCCCTTGGCATTTATCCTACATTCTTTCATTTGTTTACAGCAGCAATTTTGTTTTGACATTTTCTTTTTTTTTTTTTTGTAGAGACAGAGTCTCACTGTACCGCCCTCGGGTAGAGTGCCGTGGGGTCACACGGCTCACAGCAACCTCTAACTCTTGGGCTTACGCGATTCTCTTGCCTCAGCCTCCCGAGCAGCTGGGACTACAGGCCCCCGCCACAACGCCCGGCTATTTTTCTGTTGCAGTTTGGCTGGGGCTGGGGCTGGGTCCGAACCCGCCACCCTCAGCATATGGAGCCAGCGCCCTACTCACTGAGCCACAGGCGCCGCCCTTGTTTTGACATTTTCAAACACATACGGTCTGTTGTAAAACTTTAAAAGCCTGGTCCAAAGTCTCATCCCCATTAATTAGCAGACCGACTCAGGACTTGTCTTATTTCAAACTCTGTGATGTTTCTTCAGATACCATGTTTGCACACGTGGTATGTTAGAACAGATGAGGCTCTAGATCCCCAGCATGAACCCATTCATTTCGTATAAGAGGAAACCGAAGTTCAGGGAGGAACTTCGGTTTCCTCTTATAAAAGGTATACCTCAACAATATTATAGCTTCTCTGTCTCAGTATTTGTGGACAGAATTCTGGAAATATTAAGAAATAAGTAAATCACAGTGTGACCTTGATGGAACTGGCAGTGACTGGCCAAGCAAAAGAATGAAATTTAGAGAAGGATGATTGGGTTCCACATACCAGGTCCAGGATCACCTTGTTTTCAGAACACCCTAAGATAAACAGCCTCACAAGGTTGGGAATAAATACTCGAGCAATAGAGGGAGGAAATTCCAGTAGGCAATCTATTAGCGTGAAAGCAAAGGCAATGAATAAACCAGAGAGCTCCAAGGACAACAATTACTATCTTCCCCTACAATGTGCATCAGTGCATTCATTTTGGTGACATCTTAGGGAACAGACAGAAGAGGCAGCCGATGGAATGTGAACCCGGTGTCATGGCCAGGAATCAGCACAATACCATGCTCTGGTTTCCAGGAGGCCTTGGTAAACATAACACACTGATACTCAGCTAAAAACCTGTGTTAAATGACAAGTATCTGAACCAGTCATCTACAAGAGCTGGAAAAGGTCTGAACTATAAATAACGAATCTTGTATCGAAGCTATAATAGGTTCTAACAAGCCTGCAAAATGGAATCATCAGCTCCAGCTCACTGGTAGTGCTGTACTGCAAATTACAGTGAATCCATGGGTACTGGGAGTTTGGAAAGGCCTCACTGGTAGGCTTTGACCCTACAAGGGTAAACACATTGCCCAGTATCATTCAACATATCTCATCTGAATTAAAACATAATGAGTGTGCTGAATTAGAATTCAGAGAGAGAATTAGCTGTCTGTGATTGCAGAAGCCCATCACCACTCTGACCTTCCAAATGCTTCCTAAGGATGGGACTGATATGACCCATGAAAACTTAACTATTTTTTATGAAGGTCCAAGTTCACAATTGGGTAAGGTCTAAGGGGGAACTTTTATTATAATAGAACAGAACTTAGAAAGTATGATCCAAACCTCCCGAATCATAGTATTATGCAGGACAGCATGTGAATTTTTCCATTATGTGACAAAAATTTGTGGTAAATTTTATTTTTCTCCCTGAGAATTCAAATTGGCATAAAACTGAGTCCTGAGGAGAGGAGAAATACACCAGACAGGCTGGAAAGGACAGCTTCTATTTTCTTCACTGCTGTGCGTCCAATTCCCAGGGGAGAGCCTGGCCCATGGTAGACGCTAAATAAATAGGTATTCAGTGAAAGAATGAGGGAATAAAGATAAGATTATTAATAACCTTGGAGGACAGAGAGAGACGCTTTTTGAGTTGAGCATCTGTCTCAGCAGTTACCACACTGTCCTGCACAGAAAAGCAGAGAACAAACTTCACAGCAACTGTTAGCCACCCACTTGCTCTGCTTACCCATGAAGGGCACTTCAGCCTGAGTTATTACTAATGACTCAAAACTAGTTAGATAGAAGCGGGAGGAAACAGAGAATGGGAATCCAGACAGTGGGGATGGAGAGAAGGGTTCAAAAGCATAACTAGCTTGGCATGTTCAAACCAAAGGAGCAAGGGGTGTATAAGAAGGGAGAAAATGCTGGAAAATAAAGCGGAGGAGGTAGACGCTCCCGCTCATAGCCCCATCATTGTTTCTTCAAATAAAAATACACCTTTGAAGTTCTACTCTTCGCATCTAATAGCTTCATGAGCTATTTACTCTGATACTCCTAGCTCAAAAATTCTGTCTTTCTATCAACTCTTAACCATTCCAGTCACCAACATGTGAAGATTGTATGATATTTCTAGCTCTATAAAAACCTACAGTTTTTGAGCACTCTTCATTTTTTTCCTTTAGTTGAGTTACTCTAACAAGGTTTATATTCAGTGAACCTAAATTACGCATACAATCCTGTTTCCCATTCCTCTTTTCCCTTTGCTTTATTCACGGAGAATATTTGCAGACAGGTTCAATCACTGGTCTACCAGGCATGTGATCATGAAATAACATATTGTTAGTTATCTCCTAAAACCCATTTCAGGTCCCTTATAAATATTTTTATTTGTTATATTTGGTGAATGAATGAGATTCAGAAGGCTCATAAAATTATAGAAGAAAAGAAGAGGGGAAGGAAACTAAAATTGATTATCCCTAATTTCAGACAATGAACTTAGCACACTACCACTTGTTAAATTAAATTAAGGTTATTTTATTCAAAACAACATGGAGTAAATATTATTTCCATTTTTCAGATAACATTTAGATTATTTTGTAAGTTCTCACAGATCATAATCAGTAGAGCTAGATTTCAAACCTGAGTGTCCCTACATGTGAAGCCTTTGCTGTTCTATATTCCACGGGGTCAGTCCCTTATCTTTCATTCTAATTCATCCCAAGTCACCTATGTTGATGCTCTGTGTGGAGTGCCCCCTTTACTGTCTCCAAATTACTTCTCTGCCTTTTCTATCCACTTCTTTGACAATCTGAGGGATCTGAAGCACTTGGGCGGTGTTATTCAGGTCACATCCTCAGACAGAATGTCATGGATGCCTAATGTATCTATAAAATGCTCAAATTCATTCAAAACACAAACTTCTGTGATGAAAGGAGATGAAATGATCTTCAACTACATTTAATACTTCTTTTTCTTTTTTTTTAGAAAAGGAGAATTTGCATAGACTGACAGCTCATTTTGCTTTTACATCCAATTTTAATATTTGGTTGTGCTTTCCAAAGGCCAGTTGTGTTTGTTTGAGACCCACAAGATCCCAAGACCTATTTTTATGCTTGTAAATAGACAATAAGTCAGTAAATAGCAATCGTGGTAGCACAGACAACAAAGTGGTACAAATAAAACTGGCAGAATGAAAAATATTTCTCTAACAGATTCTTTATATTTATCCTTATTTCAATTGATCCCTTTATTTTGCTTTACTTTCTTTATTTTTTTTTTTTTTGCTTTTTTTTGTTTTTTTTGTTTTTGTAGAGACAGAGTCTCAGTTTGTTGCTCTTGGTAGAATGCTATGGCATCACAGCTCACAGCAACCTCCAACTCCTGGGCTTAGGTGATTCTCTTGCCTCAGCCTCCTGAGTAGCTGGGACTACAGGTACCCACCACAACACCCAGCTGTTTTTTTGTTGCAGTTGGGCCGGGGCAGGGTTTGAACCCCCCACCCTGGGTATATGGAGCCGGTACCCTGCCCACTAAGCCACAGGTGCCACCCAAATCCCTTTATTTTCCTATGTAAGGATTTAGAGCAAAAGTCTCACTAAGGAAAATACTCAAAGGAAAAGTTTTATTTGCTAACACATCTTTAACATAACTAAAGTAACTTTAAGATAATGAAGCATGCATCAATTTATTATCTTGGTTTTACTCTTTCAAAAATCTTCAGAATTAGAGTTTTTTTGTAAGAAGCAGAAATGATTGCTAGCAAATTGACAGGGAAGGTCTGATGCAATTCACAGCCTTGAGTAGAATTATGACAACCACACTTATAAATCTATGTGATTTATCTGCATAATACCCTTGTAGTAATCTCAGAATTAAGTTATCTCCCATAACATACATTGAATAATAAATCCCAAAGGTAGTTCTATGTCTGGCCAGAAAAATCACCTTTGAATTTTCTTTTCTTTTTTTTTTATTTTAGAGACAGAGTCTCACTTTGTCACCCTTGGTAGAGTGCTGTGGTGTCACAGCTCACAGCAACCTCCAGTTTATTTGGGCTTAGGTGATTCTCTTGCCTCACCCTCCCGAGTAGCTGGGACTACAGGCATCTGCCACAATGCCTTGCTATTTTTTGTTGCAGTTTGGCCAGGCCGGGTTTGAACCCACCACCCTTGGTATATGGGGCCGGTGCCCTACTCACTGAGCCACAGGCACTGCCCAACCTTTGAATTTTCAACATTTCAAAAAGAAACTATTCACTTTTGAAGGTTTCCATATATTATGGGTTAGGAAAAAACAAACAAAAAAAAACTATGGAGACTACAAAATAACAAGTATAAAAGTATATTAAAAAGTAGTATAAAAACTACTTAAGCAAAGAAAATCTTGTTTTCTGAGACTAACTACAAAGTTATATACAACTTGGAAACAGAAGTAAGGTTTGATCTGTTAACTATTTTTCTTAGCTTTTATATTGTCCTTAATTGCAGTTTAGGCAACAAAATGAAACATAAATGGCTTTTTATCAACAGCATATTGCTGGAAGAATAAACAATAAATTATGGATTCCTGAAGCAGAAGCCTTTTTGGATGATATGTGCACCATGCTATTCTACATATGTGGGATTCTCCTGTTCATGCAAATTGAGCCCTACCTTTTATGATTCAACATGGAGGAAAAAGACCATATGTCTATGGGTAAGAGCAAAGGACTTACAGGGAGGCACATCACTCAGAGTTCAGTGCTGTGTACCATATTGTAGAAAGTCCACTGTGAGAACAGGATCATCAACACCATTCCAGAAACATCTGTAGGTCATCATTACCACACTGACACAAGCACACAGTTTTTGCTTCTGGCTTAGCTGTGTTTGCCTGGGAAACCCCATAATAAGGAGCCTGCATTAGTGCAGGTAAGGACTCTTTTGTAAAGGTCACTTTAGGAAAGAAATGTTTTTTTGTTTGTTTGTTTTTTGTTTTTTGTTTTGTTTTCTGAAAACCCTTTCTGAGCTTCAAAACAGCCTGAAGGTATGGAAGAATTTAAAGGGTTGCCAGAAGGCAGACAGGTGGCTGAGCAATGGGGCCCTCTTTGCTGTGTGAGTCAAAAGGACTGTGCTTTCAGGTTAAAAGTTAGTCTGAATAGGTACAGCTGGCTTAAGGTAGAGAAGAGAACTCTGTCTTGACATCTGTATCCTGAGTACAAGTGAGACATTTATTAATAGGAGGATTCAGCTGGCGAGAAGGAGGGTCGGCCCTGGCTGGCACGGGATCAGAGAAATCCACTTTCAGGCAGTAAATTTTGGTTTTGTGACAAGAGGCATCTGGGATAAGCTGACAGTGAAAATGCAAAGGAAGACTGCCTGTAATTTTCCAGCCTATGCAAAACAGTTCCCACAGAATATGTATGTTGGCTGAGGAAAGATGTGAGGTTTGAGTCAGTTTGAAACAACTTGATGTGCTAGAATTAAAAGTGATCCTAACAAGTTGGGAGATGGTGCTAGCCATTGTGTGGAAAGCCCTGAATTTCATTTTGGCAAAGGTAGTATACAAAGTAGAAAAAAAAGAGTCTTCATATTCAAAAGCAGATCCAGGAATCCTGCAGTTATTTCTGTGGTTGGTAAATATTTTTGTAGCCTCTCCTTTCCTCCTCCTCTTCCTCCTTCTCCTCTTTTTTTTTTGTCTTTCTATTTTTAACTCCCTTTAGGCTCCAGTACACTGTAGTACTACATAAGCATAGTTCTTGCAATGCATTTTAGTGAGGGTCAGCTTTTTACCAAATACCGAAGAGGCCACTTTCAAAATTATTGCACAACATAAAAAATATATATAGATGAAGATAGGAGACCAGCGAATCAGGAGAGTTAATGTTGCAAAAAGACCTGGTTGACGAGTTAAGAATTATTGAATTTATATGAAGACAATCCTGACTCATTTATTGATGAGTGTTTTTCTATGTGCTAGCTGACCATTATGCTAAGAACTCAATCCTCAGTTACACGAAACCATTTTAGCACACCTATCTGGCAAGTATATTACCATGGTTTTATAGATGAGGAAACTGAGCCTTAAAATAAATTGCTAGAGTCAGAGCATTCTCATGATGGAAACTGGTAGAAGTTAAAAGGTGATAAATCATAGACTATAGGAATTAGGCCAATCAGTAGAAATGGAAAAGCCTCACACAAAGCATGAATTATAGTCTATAAAGGGAACAGTGGACAATGACATACTGCAGGTATGTTTATTCCAAAGTGCAATCCACATCTACGTTATTCAAGTTAAGTCAAAATTATGCCTTTAAAGTGAGCTTTTCATCAGTAAGATTTCAGTCAATGAGGAGCTATCAGGAAGAAAAAAATCAGTATCCTCAGGTACTATGATTCCTCTTCTGTCTTTTCTTAAACATAACAAAGTCCAAGTTCACTGTTTATTTCTCTTAGAAATAAGAGCTTAGAAAGCAGAGCTTTTTTCATTTCATGTGATTTAAATGTTTTGTATAGGCCACAGACAGTGGTTCATGCCTATAATCCCAGCACTCTGGGAGGCCAAGATGAGTGGATTGCTTAAGCTCAAGAATTTGAGATCAGCCTGAGCAAGAGTGAGACCCCATCTCTAAAAAATAATATAAAATAACCAGGCGTTGTGGTAGGTGCCGGTAGTCCCAGCTACTCAAGAAGCTGAGGTAAGAGCATTGCCGAGCCCAGGAGTTTGAGGTTTCTGTGAGTTATGATGCTATGGTACTCTACCAATAGCAACAGAATGAGACTCAATCTCAAAAACTATATATATTTTAGTTATCAGACTGTGCTCTGGAAATTCCCATAAATATTTTTACCTACTATGTACAGGCTGCAGAAGAGGTTTTTGTAGACCTCAAACTTCCTACAAGCAAGATATTTTATTATCTGTAAAAAAGCTCATTTCTTTTCCCCATCTTGTTATATTTGTTTAATATTTTCCATTTCCATGGTTACAGTAGACGCCAATACTGAAATGTGGTCAACAAAACTTTCCAGTTATAAATTCACCAAATTCTATGGAAGATGAAAATAAAAAATGTGGATCATACAGAAAATTTAAGATGCTATGATTTTTTTGGTATGTATACACGGTATTAAATGGCTCATCACATTTTTGATCCTTACATCAACCTTTATCCATATTGAAGGTTGTTTTTTTTTTGTTCTGGCAGAAATATGATTGTCATATGATTAGGAGAATTTTTGTGAAATCAGTTAACTGTGTAGGAGATAAGAGATAGCTAATTTCTATCTCATTTTGTCTTTGATTGAGAATTCACTGGTGGAAATTGCATTAGGACCAATCTATATCAGAGACAAGAAAGATCGTAATAATTTCAAATTGAAAGATATGGCTGCAAGTTCATTAGAAAATGCTGAATACTGAAAGGATCTCCCTTGAAGGATCAAATTGGATAGGATGGAAATTCATTCATCAATTATGGATTTAAATATAGTAATATTAGCTATCTCAAAATTTTAACAAGTTCAAGTGGGCTTGAACTTGTAACTGATAATACTTAGTGGAGAAACAGCAGCCACAGACCATTCTGAAGTCCATTTTAAGAAGAAAAAATTATTTTAAATACACGTATATGGTTTAATTCCACCTCTCCATTTTCCTAATGTAAAATACAGCATAGTTTGAAAGTAAATAATGTTGAGTAGTTTGATTTTTTCTGGTAGCTTTTATATCCTGTCATCATTAACAATGAATTGGCAATGAACTCACAAAACACCTGTCTATGTATCATCTATCTATCTCCTTTCTTATACTCACCTCCAACATGTTTAATTTGACAACCTCTTTTTACTACTTTAATTGTTTCTGCATATTAGGAAGGAACAAATTATTTTTTCTATTTTCATGATAACTGTTAAGATTTCAAAGAAGTAGTGGTCTATGGAGTCAAATTCATGAATTTCTGATCTAGGAAAAAGTAAATGTAGTATAAACTTTGAAAGGTGGGGGGATCCATGATTTATTCCATCAAGGAGATGTTGGATATTTGAATCCTAAATCCAAAATCACAGTGCTTATGTCCTTCTTTCCATAAGGCAGTCCTTGTTTATGGTGCCTCTCAGGCATAAATATAAAATGCAAAATATGAAAAACCTTTTCACTTGAAAAAGTGGCCCAGTTGGAATAATAAATGGCATAGTCACCTGCTACAGAGCAAGTGAACAAAATTTAAAATAAACATCCATGTCACCTGCTACAAAACAAGTGAAGAAAATTTAAGATAAACATTCATGACACAGAAGGCTCGCTCTTTTCCAAGTTACTTTGTAATATCTGTCATCTGTTGTTTTTTTTTTAATTTTATATAATAAAACATAAATAAAATTAAAACCCTATAAGATGCATAAAAATTCTAACTTTCATTTTCTACTCTGAAAATAAAGCTGACAATGCATGTGACATTAAATATTCCAGGGTGGCGCCTGTGGCTCAAGGAGTAGGGCGCCGGTCCCATATGCCAGAGGTGGCGGGTTCAAACCCAGCCCCGGCCAAAAATCACAAAAAAAAAAAAAATAAATAAATAAATATTCCAGTAGAAGTTTTATTAAATGTGTGATGAGGCAGAAAGAAGTTTTACTTTCTACTAATTTCAAAAGTCAGAGAAATCACATGAAAATCACTCCCCAGAGATCTCCCCTCTATAAAATTGTTAGGGCAGAATAAATAGAGGTAAAAATTATACTTCCGTGGTAACTAAATAATACCTCACCATCCACCAGGTAAGGTAATGCCTTCCAGGGCCACACTTCCGTATGTAACGTGCATTTCTTGAAATTACTGAATATACGGGAAACATCAGGGAGCTCAGAATATTCCAAATGGGAAATAGCGCTTCCCAGAAAATCTGTAGAGGATTTTATATACAAAAATAATGACTGATACTAATTAGCTCACATGGACCACGCTTACGTGCAGACTTGCCGTTCTGTCTGGGGTTTTGAAGAGGGCTTTTAGGACTTTTTGAAGAGGGCTTTTATGTTAGACTTCTTCATGTGACCTCGATAAAAAAGAAAATCTTGGCAGTACTAACAGAGGGACAAAGACAATGTGCTTGGATTCGAGTTCTCAGTTAGAGGTGACTAAAAATGAGCGCTCCATTATTGAGAAGAAAGAATAAGATTGTGTCTCCTATAATAGTGGCAGTCAGCTGAACAAGTAACATCTATATAACAACTTTCTTACTTCTTTTTCTAGGATGCATCCACATTTATCAAAGCATCCCCAAAGATAAGTAGCATTATGTTAAAAGTCAAGATTGTAATATATTTAACGCACGCCATAAAATGTTATTTCATTTTGTAAAGAAATTTTATCAAAATGCAGTATGTCCCTTAGATAGAATATATTAAATAATCCAAACAATATTATGAGCCGAATTTTACTCTTCTGTTTAAATACAATGTATACAATGACCATTAAAAAAATCAAACAGTAAATCCCCAAACCAGCGTTCCACATATTTTGCTAATCATTCTAAAACACCTAAAACTAAGACTTCACTATATTTGAACCAATATAAAGTTTTTAAAAGTCTTGTTAAATACATTGCAACTTAAGAATTAAAAACAAAACATAGACTTTTTTTTAAAAAATGATCTATGAGCTTTATATGTAGTAAATATTATGTTTAAAGGAAACAGTAATCCAAACCTGGGCCTTGAAAAATAATGAAATAGATTAAATGTTCCCAGTGAGTGAAAGACGTAACAATAAATCAGTTCATACTAGCTCCTAATTAATACTAATAAGAAGTGTCCTTCAAGAAAGATTTTCTGATATAATTGTTATTGTTAAAGTTGGTACAGGCTGAAAACAAATACCTCCAATGTGTACCCGCAAAGCAGGCAAAATTAGAATAGGCTTTTCTGACAGACTTGGTAAACATTCAATCAAAACTTAACAACTGCAAAGTGCAAACCAGATCCTTCTCTGACAGATTTCTCAGTATCTGAAAATTCCTAGAAGCTTTCACAGGGGTTAAAACTCTCTCTTCATTTTTTTTTAAAGTAAGATGATTGAGGTATTCCCTGGGATAAAATTAATTTTCACATTAACACCTTTCTTATCTATTGTTTCAATATTGGGAAGGGGAAGTGAGGTAATTACCATGCCATTAGGCTGATAAGCTGGATTTCAACTGCTCAGGGGTAAAGAAAAATTATTTGAATGGTATTTCCAGTTAGGTTATGAAATTGCATCCTATTTTCCCATTTATACTCTCTCCTGTTGCACAAAGGTAATATATTTACCTTCATTTTTCTTGATGGTGAAATTTGGATTGTTGACCATCTCTGGAAGAAGACTGTATAAGAAATAATGTCCATTTTTGGGATCGTCCTTATCCAGGGCGCTTACTGTTTGAATGACCTGTAACATAAAACTTGACGTCAACGATTCTCATGATATCAGAGGGCTCCTACTGTCTACGAAGTTTATTGATATCCCTTTTGTGGTCTGATACTTTGGCCCAAAGGCTTTTTTCAGCTTTCTAAGTTGTCATGGATGGTTTGTGCCAAGAATAAGGAGGAGAATTTATCACTCTAAAACCTCAGCTTCGATAAGTTGATGAAAATTAAGAGCATTACCTTTTTGTCCATTTGGTGTCTGTGGCTTGAAATAGCAAAGTTAAGTGTATTTGAAAATTCCACTGGGCAATTACAGGTTTCTTTCCAATTTGAGTATTTACGGGCATCTAGAATGAGATTTGGAATTGTTACAGTGATTGCAGTGAGGCTCTTGGGAGGATCTTGGAGGTAAATGACTTAAATCTTGAATCCTAACAACACTTTTCTTTTTCTTATCAGGTTTACAAATGTTTGCCAAATCGAGTGTTCCTCAGCACAAACATCACTGCAACAAACCTTTCTGATAAGTTGCATCTGTTCCTTCCCGACCATGAATACTGTCTTTAAGTCTAGTGTATAACATATGCAAACAATACTTAGAAGTGTATCCTGAGATGAATAAATTATAGGGATTAGAATTAGTGTTGTGCAGAGAACTGGATAGATAGATACTTGGAATCGGTGCTGGTTGAATGTGCTTGTTTCATTTGCAAAGTTGCATTAAGTTAATGCTAAATTGTTTCTTAGGATGCCAGGGAATTATCTTAATAATTTATATTCATAATTCTGTGTTATTATTACATCAATAACATTGGACAAGAGTTAACGTAGTAAAAATTCTCGCTTATAATTCTATTGTGATAATAGGTTTTCTGTTAAAAAATAGTTAATAGTGAAATGCTCTCAGGTTTATTAAATTTAGAGAATATAATGATGGTGCTGAATATATTATGTTGGTTTGAACAATTATGTCACATTGAACTTCGCAACTGCATTAAAGAGAAAAAAATGGATCAGTTCTTTTTGAGAAAGGTCGTCATTGCTTTGTAGTTTACCTCTCAAACAAGTGTGAGAACCACCATTTCCGAACGTTTAGAGTGATGGGAATTTGCATTATATCAGCCACATGCTATCTTACAGGAAATTCAGGAATGTTATTTAAAGTGAAAATGAAATAACTTTCCTCAGCTTCAAAATTTTCGTTTTTAAAATGGAACATATTCTCACTTTTTAGGTATTTGACTTTGTTAAAGAACTTGTCACCTGGTTGTAATGTATCATGACTAGTTATAACTGTGCTTACCTTGACTAACAATATAACATAAAGTAGCCCCAAATATAACTCCTGTTTGAGACAATTAAGTAGTCACTAAGAGGAAAGACTCTGGTATTAAGTGTCCTCAATAAAAGTCACAGTATTATCCTTCATGAACGTGAGGGAGAACTTCATTTGTTCTGTATATGTGCCTAAAATACAAGTGAAAAAGGTATTTTTTCTCAAGTTTGTTTTGATTGATTGAAATTCTTATAAATCTCTTGACAAAATGTCTGATTTCTAATAAATGTTCAATGAAATGTTAGCCATCATTGTTATCATGACTGTTTTTAGTGGGATTATTGCTATTTATTGATGTGTTTCACTTTTCTTTATTAGTATTTTTTGATAAGCATAACAACTCTGACATTACCCAGTCAGGAGATCAGATTAAGGGAGAACGCATTTATATATGTTTACTGGTTCTAAACACAGAGTATATTTGTCTTGACATTTAAGTGCAGAGAGGCCCTGGGGTTCTAGTTTCATAAAAATAAACATGAATCATAGTGCAAGGGTATAAGATGTAAAACATAGATAACTATTTAGAACAACCTGCATGTACAAATATTTAACAGAAAAACATGAGTGAAACCCTTCACTTAGTAACAGTTTTGCTAGATTTTCATGTTAGAAAGTCAAGAGAATGTCTTTGACAAGAGCCTTGTTTCAGGCAATCATAAAGAACAGAGAAGTTGCTTATGAGCAGATGTAGCAACCCTTCCCCCATTTACGCAGCTGTCCATCCCCAGGTGCAACTATTAAGAGGTAACTCCTGAATTGTGTGAGTACAGGTGAAAAATAAGAACAAATGAGAACAGGACTTCTTTGGATGGTGGGGGTAGACATCAGTCAGAACTGAACACATTCCTTTAGTATACTTAACCGTGCAGCTCCTGTAAATGCTACCATCCATTCTACTTCTAAACAATATGCATGAAAAGGCTAATATGTGCTGGTGACAGAACCTACATCAGAGTTATCAGCTTAGCTAAGTCATCATGGCTAAAACAGAAGATGTAGTCATTTAGCTTACCTGTAGCAAAGTACAACTGCCTACCATACCATCTCTCAGAAGACTGGTCCTAACATCACATCAGAAATGAATGGTTTTTTTCCCACCATTTAAGTCAGGAACTCTTTGGACAAGCAATTTCTTGAGCCTCATTCTAGGGCTGTTTACTGAAAACGTCTCAGAGCAGGGCCTAGAAAGCTTTATTTTTAAAAGCCATCTAGGTGGCACTCAGTCTGAGAACTCTTCTGAGCCAAGGGGAAAGATGAATATTCCCAGCCCCCTCATCATCATTCCTTTAAAGTTTTTGTATTGTTCAGCTCATGTCAAGCGCAACCCGTGGATAATGTATTGAGGAAAAAGTATATCACTTCCAACTATCCTATAAACTGTCTATGGTTAAGATTTTTGGTTAAGCCATGTCTGATGCTTCATTTTATTTTAATGTAGCTATCCACTGCTTTGGCATTTTATCTAAAAGTAGATGTCCAGGAGATCACTTGGAGGACATTTTGCCATTAAAATGCATTAAAATACCCATACTAATAAGGCTGAAAATTTTATTGATGTAATAACTTCTGAATACACTTAGCATTAAACAGTAGAAGAAAAACAAGAGCACATTTATTCAAGGAAGTGAATCCCCACAGAAGCATACAGAGTAGATGATAAATGGAAAGTGCACACAGCATCCACTGTGAATTGCCATGACCTCTCAGCTGAGTTTTTTACAAATAATTAGACAATTATTTTATGAGAATAATATAAAAATATCTGGAGTAATCATACATTTTAAAGAGTGTGCATCTAACTTTCAGGTTAAATATTTTTCTTTCTACCCATAAAATTAGGATACAACGGAAAACTCTAATGTTGGATAATTTATTGTAAAACTGGTTCAATTTCAAGGGAAGCTAAAAGCAAAATATGTTATCGCCAAAGAAACAAAGCATCTCTGCTATGTTGGGGTGAGGAAATGAATTCTAGAACCATGCTTGGATTTTGATGGAAACAGCTTCTGTTCTATTTCTTGAGAATACAGATTTGAAATCAAATAACTTTTCCAAAAGCATGAAAGTGAAAAAAAAAAAATGAGAATTGTGTGTCTGACTTTTTAAAGAAAACATTGCTTATCAATAAATTCAAATCTAACTCAGATTATTTTTAACAGAGTTTATTAAACTTTATTTTGGGCTATTTTACATTCACCATAATTACTTAGCAGCACTAAAGGATCAATGTCATTATTAATTTTTGAAAAGGCCAGCAGTCAACAAGCAAACACATTTCTGATGATCTGATCTGTTAACAAGCATAGCGGTATCATGGGATCTATTAGAACCTTTCTTATGAGTTCCTGTAGATATGATTTATTGATTTGTTCTTAGATGCCAGGCCTGATAATATATGAACATTTCCTCCCTTCACTGCCATTAGAACCAAGTCCAGCACTTGGTAACAATTATATGTAATAAGTATTGGCTAAATGAAGTAATGGGTGGGTGTGTAAATAAATGATGGCAGGCGCATTTCTGCATCACCACTAAGCTTTACAGTGCCTTGAGAGATGTACAGTAAGAGCCTTATCAGTACCTTTATGATACCTTATCAGTACCATTATGACCCTAGTCATAATGTCTGATCCAGGATAGGTCTGATTACAAATTCCCTGCATCTCCCCTCCAAAATATGCCAATCTTTGTTGACATTCACACTTTCTGTATATGTATTTCAGTCAAATTGGGGCTTAGACTTTGAATAGTTTGGAGAGACTATAAGGCTGATTCATGTGTAAGGCTGACTCATGTGCTCTTGCTGTGCACATGCTTACATTAGCAGTATAAAGGTTGGTGTTGGTTCTGACCAGTCAGATGCACACACAGAAATAAGCATTGAGAAGTCTTAGTTCTCTCTAAGTATAAACAAGGTGAAATACAGCTATTCTGTGGCAACTTCGGAAATATTTTCCAAGGCCTCTGGAATATACTTCTATTCTATGGGAAGATTCAGCAGTGAAAGCCATCATGCTACCTACAATTGAAGCACATGCTATAACTTTCTCAGATAAAACTTAATTTCCCTTTTCTTGAAGTCTTTATAGAATGATGCAAATTGAAAGGTGACAGAAAGGAGGTAAATAAAAGGAGAGGAAGTCAAAGGCAATGCAGAAAGAACAGCATGACAATTGGGATATTCCCTTAATTCTTTTATTCCTGCCAATTTATTTCTGATTTTCCTAAAACACTAATGTCTATCTCTTAGTGCAATAATGTTCAACTTGAGAAAAGATGAATAAGCTTCATATGGCTCATATTATTCATTTTGAAAGTAACATATGAAATATTTATATGAACAGCTACCATTTTTATCAGATTATCAGTGGTGTTCACAATTAAATAAAACAAAACCAAGTATGGTAAAAACTGATACCTGAAAGAGGAGTTCTTAAAAATAGAAATAATGCATACAAGACAAGTCAAATTATAGCAATGATGACTGAGAAAGGAGAAAATATAGGTATTTAAGAGATTTCATCAAAATCCATAGAATAACACAATTATTTTTAAATTGTATGGTAGTGTTCAAATATAATCACCGTTAATATCTGCTTAAAGGATATTGCCTGGATATTTTTGATAATTTACATGGGAATCCAGACTACACCAAAATT
Source organism: Nycticebus coucang (assembly GCF_027406575.1). Lineage (NCBI taxonomy): Eukaryota > Metazoa > Chordata > Mammalia > Primates > Lorisidae > Nycticebus > Nycticebus coucang. The sequence goes on from NC_069781.1 coordinate 160,314,473, forward strand.
TTTATTTTCCCACTGCTTCAAAGTGTTTCCACTTCCACCTTTTCATTCTCCCATAAAACTCTCTTGCCTCAGATGTATCAGGTAGCTACACAGGGAATGTAGAAGTATGACAGAAAATATGGCGGGAGGAAGTAGATGAGATCTTACATCTCACTGAAACACTAATGTGTAGACATTGGGACCTGTGCCTTCGTAAACCCACTGTAGAACTTCCAACATTGTCTTCATGTCAGTTTATTTTCATGCTCTTCACCTTTATTTTCATTAAATTGGATAAAGCAATAAAAAAACTAACAGTTCATGAAGAATAGTTCTATACAAAGTTTGGATTTTCCACTGTCTTCTGCTTCTTATGATGTTTTGCTGGACCCTACTTTGTAGAAGTGTCTCCTGATATCTGCTTAAAATTATAGACATTACCTTCTAAATTGAAAATGTGACCCGTTGATTATTCTTCCCATTCATGACCTTTCCAATCGGGTCTTATTTATTGGTAATTATGTAATCATCTCTGAGGGAAATTTGAAAGATTCTTTCAAATTCCAAGTACCTTTTGGAAATTCATATGTATTTATAAATGCAAGAGAAAATGATGGTAAAACAAAACAGACATAATTTTAATTTTGTCTAATTCAGTACTTTCTGCCCTTATTAGGTAAAGCATACACACACACACACCCACATACACCAAACCACACCACATATTGACGTGATACAGCACAAGTTTTGTGTGTGTGTGTGTGTGTGTGTTTTTCTTTTCCTTTCTTTTCTTTTTCTGTCTTCCTTTTTTTTTTTTTTTTTCCAGAAAATTGCTTGGAGAAATGTCATCCTCTAAAATTCAACCTGAATCTTAAAGTCTGGGAAGGTTTTCTCAACCTCTATGTGAAGGTGTCATGGCACTGTTACCATTAGCTTCTTCCCTTTTCAAGAATTTCTCAGCTTCTTGGGTACCACATTGTGTTCAATGTATGTCACAAGCACAAGTCTAGCCTAAATCCTCTTACTATGTAGAGCAAATTTACCTTTCTTTAAACAACAAGCTCATCACGGCTTCTGTGAACAGCTTACCCTTGTGCCCACATCTGTCTCACAGTCTAAATTCATATGCAGTGTTCTGTAGATTGAAAATAAAACAAGGGGAGTACATCAGGCTATAATAGCCTGAGGATTTTTAATAAGCTTTTATACCATTTTCTCCATGGAACATCAATCACAATTAAATTAAGAGCCAGAATAAAATATAAAAAAGTTTCAATCACACATGAGCTTTAGCCAATAAAAACAGAGACCTCAAGCAAGACTTCTCCAAAGATTTAGATGATATGTCTTCCCATGTAAATGATACTAGCAAATAATAAAAAAAAACATACACACATACAAATTTATATGAGGAAGAATGAAATATGAGACCTTCTGTTACCCTTGGCATGAGTCTTAAAGGCTTATAAGGCTTTCTCAACCTTTTGTAAATTATCAGAGGAAGACTTATTTCAATATAGGGCAGAAGGTTGCCATTTATTATATTGTTGCATTTAAGAATCATTTTTAGCATGTTGTTCCAAATCAACTTATAAAGTTAAAATACAACAAATCTAATGCTAAATAATAAAGTCTCTTTTATATATAGACTATGAGATTGGTTAAAATACATACTAATAATTTCAAGTATTCATAGAGCATGAAGTATATCTGTGCATGTATATCAATGTCTATTTAGTTATTCATAATATATAAGGGTTTAAAGTAACAAAGGTTAAGACTCAAAGTCACAAAACTAATAAATATTTGGGAAAGATGCGACTCACATTTAAGTTGTTCTAATGCCAAACCCTTCGATTACATTTTGTCACTTACACTTGCCTGTTCTGTGAAAGTTGTGCTCTGAAAGTCATACTTCCGCTAATGACTGTCTTGAAATGCCTTTTGCTACATATGGTTTCTTCAAATTTTGTTTTACACATTCCTTTAATTTGCCATCGCCTTACTCCACCCAAAATAAAGTGAAAAGAATATTTTGTGCATTTTGTAAGGCCATCAATTTCATCTGTTTTAAAATCAATCCTGTCTCCCTCTTGTGTATGCAGATAGATCATGAAAGATGCCTGCTGGCAGGAAAGTTAAAATTAAATCTCCTATATTTATTGTTTCACGAGTGTTATAAAGTGCCGTAATTTCATTTTATTGTTTCACATTTATTAGAAAAAGACTCACAGAACCTAGAAAAAATATAAATAACAAACCTACTCATTGCTGATGTTTATCAAGAGATAATTAGCTTTACTTTTTTTTAGAAAGCTTTATTTCTTTTCATTAACGGTTTCACAGAATGCTCGAGTAACTTTTGTCATGGGTTACAGGAGTTGATTTTTTCCTCTAAAAAATACTCACTCTTTATCAGGCTCTTACTCTTACGACTATTTCTTCTAAGAATTATGTCACATAGGCAATGTGCTTTCAAAATTCTACTTCCTTGTGAAATATTGTGAGATCCTAGAATGTATGGGGACTTTGACACCTGCAAGAGATTACTTTGAAACCAGTCTTTGCAAGTTTTCATGGTCTCAAGTTAAGACTTGTACTCTTTTAGCCTCAGCTTTTGTATCTGTAAAACGAGGTTGCTAACACCAAACTCCCAGAGCAAGGATGTTGATTATATTTTAATGTTTGTATATATTCTTTCACTTATGTAGGCAAGCAGCTTTCTCAATTCTTTCCTCTGTCTCCACTGCTATCATCTTAGAATCAGCTACCACTATCTTTTTGTGGTTACAACCTCCTAGATGCTCTTCCTGCTTAAATACGTGTGTGTTGTATGTATGTCTGCACAAGTGTGTGTGGGAGAGAGAGAGAGAGAGAAGACCAGAGAGAGAGAGAACATTTTATTGAAATATGAAACTCTGTGCTTACTCTCTTTCCTGCTTCCTACATGCTAGCCATGGAAATCTTCAGTTCTTCAAACAAACCAAGCCTGTTCTCCTTTTAGGGTCTTTGTGCACGTTTACATGCTGTTTGCCGTTTGTTGGCTAAAAGGTTGTTTTCTTGCCTGGTTCTAATTTTTCCAGTTTCAGCTCAAATGACACCCACTTAAGAAGCATCTCTGACAACACTGTATAAAGTAGTTCCTTATGTTGTTCTTTGTTCCCCTCTGTCTAGTTGCTGTAATGTTTATTTCAACCCAGTTTTCAAAATTTTAAACTATATTATTTATTCATTCCACTCTCTTTTATAAAAATCTCTCTGAGTCATTAAGTTCCATAAGGAAAAATAATATTTCTTTTGCCCTTTCACATTTTTCCCCAGATTGTATTACAAGGATTAACATCTTATATGTGCATAAAAATATTGTCCAATAAATAATTGAACCATTTTTTCACCAGAAAAGGTTAGTATGTGTACTGTGTGTGTGTGTGAAACAAGTGTTTCCATGGTAATAGCTAAGGAATTAATTTTTGAAGTATTTGTCATTGCTGAATGAAAGGAGTTAGAACCGAGATTCTAAAATATTACAAATAGCCATTATATGCCAAGCAATGGCTAAATGGATACCACCTAGAAGTATGGGAAGCTACCTGTTTCTCTCTTAACTGTTATATGTCCATAATACACAAATTCTATATTGCCACAGAGTTGATCAGGGATAGGAAGTTAAAATTAAAGGAGGTAAAAAAATCAATTTATTTGATTTTTTTTTCTTTTTTCACATCAGACATAATTACTTGACACCAAACAACAAATCTCAAACTGTATAGATAGTGATGAAAGTGAAATTATACTCCACAAGATTTATTTACAGTAACAGGGGAAGTTCTTTCCTGAAAAAGAAAAAAGGCTAAAGCTGACTGTTTCCTAACTATCAAGCCATGAAACATCCTCTGAGACTAAACAAGAGACCTTGACTTACACCTAGAAAGACACTATTCCTTTTGGTCTGTGCAGTGGTAGATGATCTGGAGCAAGTTACCCCAATTCTGTGTATGGTAAGCCAGAACTTAGTATCGGGGATGAAACACTGTGAAGGTCCTACTGGGAAGATAAGGTGTAAAACAGAGTTATGGAAGACCCTCTGGCCAACATTGGTCACTGAAGCTCTGCACTTCTTTCATGTCTGTTTCTGAGTGTTGGGTTGTGAAGCAGATTGAGGAATGATACTGGCTTCTCCGCACATATTACCTGTTCCTCCACCTGTTCAGCCAGATTACCATTCTCTTCAGACAGAATCTGCTTTATCCCCAGCTGACTCCTTTTCAGTCAGAACTTGATAGACGTTTTCTGTCTCTGATGACATTTGTCCTATATTGAGATATCTTTTCATTTCCCCTCCATCCTTTCCAGCATCCTTTCTTTCCAAACGATTGAGAGAATTTTCTTACTCTTTTATCATTTCTAACTTGAAATATATGTTTTCCAAAGAGAAACTTCCATGAAAAAAGCTGATATTTAGGATACTTTGTGTTACTGAATGTCCCTTGTCTCACCAAGCCCTGGAGCACAGATGTTGCTCAATGAATATTTACTGAGTGACAAAAACCTAACACCCTATAAGACACATGAACTGTCACACATATATCTTGCCTTCTAATTTTCTAATCAATGCACATGGTCATTTTTACCCAAGACATTAAAGAGGAGCATGTGGAGAGTACTCTTTTTATCCATCCTGTGAAAGAGCCAAGTAATTAGATAACTACTATCATGACATCATTGAATTAGAGTCTAGAGATGTACGCCATTTTATATCTTCTGACTTAAATTACCTATTCGCGTTGGATGTGATACAATATACATGCTACTATCAATCAGAAAATAGTGCATTAACATTTAATTATGTAGCAGCAGGAACATTTGAAAGGATTCTGATCAGAAGGGATTCAGGTGGTTTTGTATCCTGGACTGTGAGCTATCACTCCCTGTGGTGGAGGTGGTTATACATTGGAGGGAACATGTTCAAGGGAATGTCACCTTTTACTTCAGAATTGTGAGAAGGTGGTGGGACCAGATATGATTCCCAATTCTACTTTCAAAGTGAGTCTATGCCTTTTTTAGCACAGATGTATCATGAACTGGAGATGAATGCCTAGATAAGAGGAACGTGACCTCCGTCTTTTCCTTTTTTTTTCCCACTAAATCCCAACTGTGTTTAGATGAGTCCAATTCAGTGCAAAAGAATAAAACACAATAGAATTCTCGAGGTTCATGTTGATATTAGTTTTCATTTGCGGAAATGTTTTTAAAACCTCTTTACAAAGGGCCTCTCAGGCCAGACAGTTTTGTACGGGCTACATTTTTAATGGTTTGCCCCTGATCACTGGTAATAATCTCCAGCTGTACCACCTCTCCGGCAGCTGATCCACACCTTCCAGTTTAGCTTTAAATCTATACCTCACAGAGAAGTAAGACCTTTGAATGTCACCTGCAGATTTTTTTCCCCTGAAACTATTGTAAACCCAATATTAATTGTTAAAAACATATTGAGATGGCTCTAAATTTAGTCCTAATTCAGTTTATGACATTTATTTTTTGTGAGCATGTGATCATCTGATTATGAATATTCTAATTCTAAAGTCAGTCAGCCATTTCTGTGGTATTATGAGGGTATCTTGAAGTGAAAGGGTATCTTGGTGACTTTCTGTAAGTGAATGTTGGTGTGGAAATAAATACAAATAGTGGAAAATACTGAATATGAAAAGTAGATACTTGAGCATTAAATGGACCTAGGAATGATGTAAGGAACAAACCATGAGTTCTGACTAGCACAAAGGGTTCATAGAATTTAGAAATGTTGTTGGGAAAACCACAATTGCATCAACCAGTCAGCCATATATCCAAAAACATAGCTAAACAGTCACAGCTCTGATTCTTTTATGTAACTAATGGACTCTAATAAAGATCCAGAAACTGATTAATTAGGGGATAAAAATAGTTCAGTAGACACACACACACAAACACACATACAAAATACGCATTTCTTTACAGAATGAATCATACATTGTAATTTGAAAAAATCATAAAACAAAGCATCAATGATTTTTTATTTCAATTTGCATAGGAAATGTAAAGAAACAATGCATTTTTCTGAAGATAAGGGCTGCTAAGAAATAATTAAAATCCCTAAACAGTCTAAATCCACAGGGTTAACCTACAGATTCCTAGAGATTCATGAAGCATGCTTGTCAATATCACAATTGTGAAGCCAATGTTGTGGTTTTTGAAATATCAATGTCATTGACTACCTGAACTTGTGTGATGAGTTCTGTATGAGCAATGGAGTTTTATTTAAATGCTAAACTATTTTACAGATTCTGTGAGCTTGACAAAGTCTAGCTTATAAGTCTGTGATTGGCTTCGCAATCTCGGCAATTATGTGGTCCATGAAACAGCTATATCCTTAATTCTGACCTGCCATATTTTGAACAATCTCTGTCTGCCAACTTAATCCACCAACTTACCTAAATGATATTCACTAATATATATGTGTGTACAAACACACACAGCCACACACACACACACACACACATACACGCATGCACACCCTTCTCAAAGGATCACAAATTAAGATGCTCAATATAAGATCGAGAAAGGACATTTCCACATGATGAAATTAAGAAACAGTTCAGCAAGCATCAGAATACTATAAAAATAAGTGTATCAATGCTAAAGTTAAATGTTTTGATGAGAACATAATGTCTAGATGTTTATTATTAGAATTTGAGCGTGTGTGTGCGCGCGCACGCACGTGCACGCACGTGCCACATAGCGGGCCTTATTTTGCTAAATGGAAACAATGTGAATTCTCAGATATGTGAGAGCAGACTAAAGGGAGATGCCACTGTGTTTTGAGAGAGTAACACCTTGATCTTTTGTGATAAATAAAAGCACAAAGCTACAGTGCTATTCCTTTCTTTAGGAGAAAAAAATCTGACTCTTGTCAGGTAAGCTGCTTGGCAAATAGTAAGTTTAATTCCTAACACCCACATGAGGCACAAGAATAGTTGGATTAACAACTCCAGTGTCATACTGTCAGCTGCTGTTTATTTAAATTAAAATGTCACCATCCAGAAATAAATTAGGAAGTTGAAAAATGATAAATTTCTTAAACATACAGTACTTTGGTACCTTGTTAAAAGAAATCTATTACATTTGTGGTTTTGTAGAACTTTACATAGGCTATTTCCACTTTGACATTCAGAGAATAGCAGTTTTTGTTTTTGTTCTTGTTGCTTATTTAATTCTCTCTTGTTCCCCTTTCATCCTTCCCTCCCTCCCTGCCTATCCTTCTCTCTCTCTCCAGTCTTTTTCTATCTCTTTCTTTTTCTGTCTTCATTGCCCCTATCATGC